>NC_142707.1:67133886-67284530 GCF_055471065.1 Atractosteus spatula
AATTACGATTGTAGCGCAGACAGAACGCGAGGAGATGCAGCCATAAATTACAGCAGCACATGTAAATCTCTTATAACAGATGTTTGTGGAAAGATTATTACAGCAAGTTGATAGGTCATAACTTAGTACCAGACCTTGTAACAGGAGGTAGATTGTTGCTGTTCAGGAACTGCTCCCTTGAGATTCACCAGTGTATGCAAGCTAATCTGTTACCCTTACCCAATTAGCTTTTAATATATCTCAGTTTCCTAAAGTTTTAAACCCGGGCTAATACGAAAAAAGCTTTAAACATCAGGATTATAAACCTCTCAGTTTAGTCAGGTGTTGACCAGTGAGGTTTCCTACATGCAAGTCCTGCCTCCTACAAAACGTGGCCTTGAATGTGGGGTGGAAATGTTTCCACGGGTCACAGACATTTATTGTGGACATCTGTTCTGGGTTAGAAGGGCACAGAAAGTACAAGTACATATGGAAGTCTCTTTTCACAGCAGAGAGAGTGTCCTGAACTGCAGTGGATATCCAGGGCATAATCTGTTTTGTGTCTAGCCCTACTACAACAAGGCCTGCATGTCGAGTGACAGGCATCCATTGAGATTTATCAAGGAAGAATTTATGCTTCTAGTGGGCGAATCTTGATCCTTAGTAGTCTTGCTCACCACAGGCAGTATTTTCCTTCCTGCACATTCTTATTAGTTTAGTTTATTACAGAAGCACGTCTGGTGAGATCATTTATTGCCGAGCACGGCGGTATGACAAACTCATTTATAACACAGACCTCAGCACTTTCAGTGAGATCACTTACTCATTCACCCTCCTCCCTAGTCCTGACGCCTGCTATGTAGGTAATGAAATCATCTATTTATCTGTCTATTTGCACATGAGTACAATTGACCAAGAATTAGTGGTTTTGCTTTGCTATCACTGGCTAGTATATTTATTTAAACTGTCCTGAGGTTCTTTAGATTTGCAGATAAAAAAATGGTTAGTATAATAAGGAAGCAAAGAGCAGGTTGGAACCATATGTTTCTGAAGAAAATTAACAAGATGTAGACAGGGGATGAAAAGAGAAAAATAACATGTGGGTAGCTGATACAGTGCACAGAAGCTGCTGTAGTTTTTATAAATTAGCAGTGGTACACTAAATGTTTTGACTATATTGGCCACTGTTAGGCTTCCCTGTTGGCAATGAACTCGTGACCTAATTTCCTTGGAGAGCATTTTAGACTCAGATAGAGGGCAGCAGAGTGATCTGGACATTCTGCTTTAACCTGTGTGGTCTTCAGAAATGTGTTGTGGAGTCCAATGTACACATACACACTTTGGCTGAAACTTAGCACTGATCCAGAGTATCCATCTGTTTGTGTGCCCTTCAGTAGCATTTTCAAATTAGTTCCAAATTATATATACAGTATGAAAGTCAAACCCAAATTATTAGCCTATGCAGATGCTCTTATATTTGTAAAGCAGCTCTGGATATAATAGTAAATTCTATCACTTTACTTATGTACTATGGCCTTGAAAAATTTAGAACTGAGTTAGGACAATATTTAAAACAATTTAAGGATACAAGTCTGTCATTGAGAGAAGGGGAGAAGGTGTGACCCTAGTTTCAGGATATTTTTGGCTTTGGATCTCTTTCTGAAACAGGAAGAAGACTGGGAGACTGTTTCAGGGAACATGTCAGATCTCTCTAAATCCATAATTTCCCATTTCTAATGGCCATGACCATACTGATTTCTCCGTCTGCATCCTTGCTTAGGGGTTTCGGAACTCCTCTAAAAGTGATGACTATTCAGATTGTAACATTGTCTTTGTCCAGAATCCACACATATTTTCCCTAATCGAATATCTAGTTAGGCTTTTAATATGATACATTACTTCAGGTACAGTAGGTAGCTGTGTCAGCATGCATAGGCTGCAAAGGAACAGGTAAATTAATAATAATGAATAATTATTATTATTAAAGGTTTGTTCTACGCTGCTCACTCCTGAGGAAGGAAGTGAAATGTTGTGTGTCTTTTCTTTCAGCATGGAAAAAACTTGTATCTGATGCAGTACTTGTTCTTAGTACTCTATTTTTTTTAGTCAGAATACATATTTAAACAATGTATATAATACATTTCTTTTGAAAAATATGGCTGGATCCTGTCATTGACAGGTTTCTGTTAACTGTCAATTGTTAATATTTAACTATTCTGTTAAATATTCTGTAAGGAATGTTTATTGCCTCGTTGTTCCATAACATAAAGTTTACATGCTTCAGTACAAATAAAGATCCTCTCTACTGAGATATTCTAGAATTTGATCTGAACTCAATGTTAAAATACAGTTGCTTCTGTAAGAGAAATATCAACATTCTCAAAACTGGTATTTTGCATTTGTTTCATGAGATGGTTAGTCTGCTACAGGTTAAAGATGAACGTGAATCTAATCCAGCAAACAATGAGCACAAGGCAGGATACACCCTGAAGAGGATGCCAGTATCCATATTTTAGGAGAATCAAAATTAATGAGTGCATTTCAAACAGCAATAAAAGTTAAATGTCCACAGTAACTTGTAGAATCTCCAATTTACAATTTTATTTTCACAAAAATAATTCCAGGTATGCAGAGCACCCTATTCTGTGATTCAGAACAAGGCAACAAACCTTCCAGTGACATGCGCAGCCCTATTCCACTGTAAACAAGCAGGCTTGTGAATACTGTACATGTCTTTTTATCCAATAGAAATTTGAATTAAACAATAATTGTTAGGGTCTGGACTGAAGCTGCTAGGCCTTACCTTTACGTTTTTGCTCCTCTCTCACCTCACCATCTCCTCACGCTTCCCAGCCTTTTAACTTGCTGATCAAACCACCATTCACTTCCTCCAAGCCAGGACAGGAGGTACTTTCTCACCTTTTCTCAATCAAGCAACCAGCAGCAAATAGCTCTTTAGTATCAACCTTTCCACGTAAAACAACCATGTGTCCAGCACACTTCATCTACCACTCTAGCCTATGTTTGTTGTTTCATCTCTCCTCCTTTCCCAATCTTCCTTCTCATTGTCAATATAGGAGCCCCTCTTGTCTCTGATGTCCACTTATCTCTCAAGGTGTGAGTTCATGGCATCAGTTGTACTTCGCCTCGGACTCCTCAAGCCCATGCCAATCACAGCCTTGGCTGATCCCCAAACCTGTAACCTTGCAGCAGGTGTCCAACTGGTGGTGTGTTGACCCTCGACTCTACCCTCCCTTCCCCCACACACTCTCATCTGTGGCCTCTCTAGCACAACAGAATCCTATTATTCAGGATAATCACATTGCCTATGCTGCTATTTTTTTCTTTTAGTGTGCTCCACATCCATTCTCATCCATGCAGCCACAGCAACCATCAACAAGTGGTTACTCACAATCGATACCTCCATGTCAGTGTCAATGACTTCAGGCCATTCACTCCAGGTAGAGTTGTCAGCCTTGACCTTATGGCCAATGAAGTCATTTCCTCAGCCATGCAAGTTAATGCCAATAGTGTCCCTAAAACTAACGTGTACTTAAAATACTAAGTACGCTATTCCTTTGTATATGTTGTGTCATTTAAAAATTTTATCAAGCTACTGAAATGCAGTTGATGAAGCAAATTTTAGGAGGATATCAAATAGTAATCTTGTACTTCAGCTCTCTCACGTCACTATTTCATTAATTAAGCCTGCTATACAGTATTAGGGAAAATGTGTCACTGTGGGTAAGGAAAATAGTGACACATAATTTATTATGGCTGCTGTTAAAGAATGGTTACTTACTATAGGCTTTGTAGAAAATACTGATGGTTCCTAGTGAGTTGTTTTTCCAGTTTTCCCCAAGGAGAAAAAAAAACTGTGAAAGTTTCTCTTCCACTAATTCAGTTTCTACTGTTTTATTTTGTTTATGTTTGAGTACATCTCTTTTCTTCACAAAACACTTTTCCACAGATCTGTGACTTTTACTGTACTGGACAAATTTTGTAAGACTCCAGCGCAATCCTTCATCACTGGGACATGGTGCCAAAAGCCATCATAATTAATTTTTAATAGCTGAGAAAATATATCCCTTAATATTAACTTTAACCAGAGTCTCTCAGTGGCTACTTCCTATGGAATTGCTCCCACACAATACTTTACATTATATATAAAGTAATAGCCAAATTAGTCTCTTAGCTTTTATGTGTTGATCTATTGATTATAGTGTTACTGATTAGAAGGTAAATAAGCTAAGTTTTGTTATTAGGCTTCCATTGTTTCAGATAATAATTCATTATCATTAAGGCTTTTATTTCATCCACAAAATGGTTAAAATTGCAATTATGAAATCTGAATCTTCAGCATAGCTTGGGTTTTGAATCTTCATAATATGTGCATCTGTTTTGCGATGAAAATGAAAAGGAAAGTAAATCCGACAACAACTTAGTCTTCATCTGAAAAGTTTGGAGCAAAAGATTTTGGGTAATAAGGAAATGTTACTCATCAATTCATAATCAAGGATTATACCCTAGTTCTTAACAGATATTCATGCTTTATGAAAAACATTTCTTATGTAATGCGAGCAGATTTAGACCCTTCAGTTTGAATTGCAAGCTGTGAATAAAGCCAGCTGAAGTCAATTAAATAAAATTTCATAGAAAGAAAAAGACCTACCACAAAACATGATGTCAAGAAAAATAAAACAACACTTGGTCTATTTTAGAAAAGGAAAAATATTTTGCGTGAACTATTTTGCACATTAAATGGTTGGCACACATTGTCAGATATTACCTAGATTTTCTGTGATTTTCCCCATTAATGGTAATAAGTGTGTTCTGACAGAGCACTGAATTATTATGCTGTCTTCAATAAAGTGGCCCTGTCTCTAAAATAGACATTTTTTTAAAGGTGTTTGGTGATCAGTAATGTTTGACTTTGGTCAACACAGAACAGCACTGCTTGCTTCACCATGGCTTAGATTAATTGAAGGTGAACACTCACCTACACAGTCCTGAAGTCTCTTCTTCATCACATTTTTCCAGTGCTCAGGTGCAAGAAGCTTTCACCAAACAGGACACTGAAATCCAGCATAGGTGTTTTTGGCTATTCAAGAACAAGATGAAGTCTCATGAAAAAGACTAATGAAAAATTGACATCTAATGTCAAATTGGTAAATGAATCCTGTTAAATGACCCTTAGTTGTTACACACTTCATATTATTTCCAAAATTTGAAGAATTTGTTCTTAGTATTTTTTCATTAAATGGGAAGATTTACAGTATCTGCATTTATTAATTCAATAGCTTGATCAATTTCTAATATCAGCTAAACAGGCTGATGCATATAAAGGCATAGAATAACAAGAAAAGGTTTATTCCATGCTGAAAAGAGAAGAAAAGAAACACAACATTTCAGCTGTGGAGACTTCTTTGGGTGTGACTGTGAGCAATATACAGTTTGAGAGTTCATACTACACCATGTGAGCTATTCTTACTACAATGTTTAGAAGCAGTTGTTTTGTTGTGCATATGTACTGTAAATAAACATATATTTTTAAGTTAAATATCTCTTTAACTTCAAAGGGCTTTAACCTAGAAGGATTGTTATATCTGAAAGGATTCCATTACTTTATTGTTTTGCTTTACATTGCTGAAGAATCTTCGTGTGATTTCAGTTGTTCACAAATTGCAACAGACTAGTCATTCCCCTCAAGATTTAAGAGGTGGAAAGGATATTGAACACCACCGCTTTTTGGGAAAAACTATTTCCCATTTGGCCACTAAGAATGCGGACCGTTGTACTTCTTTATAAGATGGATGTCGAGGTCAGTGCACAGATAGGAGGGAAATGCAAGGAACAAGCTGAGAATTTCAGTAACTCTGGCAAGACTGCTGTTCTGCTGCATGAGAAGGAAGATTGCAGAAGGTGTCCAGAAGAGGGGAGTCTATGTATTAAGAACTGGAGTCACAGTGCTAAATCTGCTAATAGTATGACATCATTAATTATAATAACTTAGCTACTCCATACATGTCTACCAGCTGTGCATTAGTGAGGTCCAATATTCCTTGCCTCATCTTAATATGTAGCATGGTTACACACTGTGATGGACTATCTGTGCTTATGCTCATGTGACATAAAAACACATTCATTTCAATTCACAAAAGGGTAGAGAAAACTTAAGTGGATGAGTTTTTTTAACTACAGTACTTGTGATATTACAGGTCTAGCAAATGATACTCTATAATTGCACAGAACTGAACATTAATTGTCATATACTGTATATGAGTTAGAGTAGAAGACCCGTGCAATCTCTGTGTTTTCAATCACCATGTCTTTGTGAAGGAATATCATTCATTGGGTTTTAGTACAGTTCATCAAACAACTCCACAGACCTTTACTCTCAATGAAAGTTCTCACAGAAGAAAATTCTGTGATTGATGATCTGCTGTTTTTACTTACTTCATGCTTGTTGCAATAGAATCAATGCTTTGGAAAAATAAATGTTGGTATGAGGAAAAGACAAATTGAAGTGTAATGCTGCAGGTTTGTGCTGCATGCTGTATTATCTAAAGGCAAAGATGCATTTGCAAAAGTCAGGTTCTCTCTGCTGTATTCTCTCTGCTCTCTGTGACAATCAGCTTTTCCAAATAGATTTGCAAATATTAATCTTGCAAAACAATTATAGCAATAGTCATTCATACTAAACAACTCCTTTAACTGCTGCAACACAAAGTTAAGTATTATCAGTTCTGATCTGAGAAAAGTGAGGGAAAATTGGCCAGAAATAACTTCTCAGCTCTCAAAGCTGAAACAACATTTTAAAACTGATTCACAAAAAGAAAAAACAATCTTATATGAATGTGAAAAGTGGCAAAAAATCGACAGAAGCTTTCCAAATGTGATTTCAGTCTATGTGGATTTATCAAACAATCCCAAAAGAAACTCATTAATACATCTATTGTACTGTACATGAAGGCACTGATCCCAATCTTTTTCAATGGAAAATATAACCTCTTGAAGTTACTTCTGCTTGTACAAAGCATACGGTATTTGTTCCTACCATTCTTCTTTCATTACTGTTCTGAACATTTCCCTCATCAGATCACAATGCAAGAGCAATTACAGAATCAGTGGCAGACTATAATTAATATAATTTCATTTTGAATAAGGAAATGTGATAATGTGTTCGTCAATCTCTGAAACATTACATGAAGCACTTTAATATCCTCCTATTTCATTTTGTTTTTATTTAAACCAGAATAATAATGAGTGGTGTCATTGTTTCAAATATGGTTTGTCAGAAAGTAAAACAGATGGATATTTAAGCCACATATAAATCTTTCTATTCAGATGAATATGAACATTAATACTGTGAAATGGTGCAGTTGGTGGGGTTATTCAAGTTCTAACGCATTTTTAAAAAAACATGGTCTATTTTTTAAATTTGTGAAAATGTTTTTCTTATTGTTTGACCCATCTGCGGTGAAGAGAACTGTGCAGAGGGAAAATACCTGAGCTTTGCCTTTTTTTCCTTTGCAAATAAAATATTTTGTTTTCAACTAGCCTGCATTGGCACAACCCATAGCTGGTCTATTTTTACATTTTGCAGTACAATCACATTTGTGCATTCCCACTTTGCCACCCAAGAGGATGCCTCTTAGATTAAAATACTGTAGTTCATTGCACATTGTCAATAGACCCTCATTCTGATAAGTCCTGCAGCTTATCACTTTGTAAGTACAGCCTATTCAGGAGTGCAGATCTGTGGAAAAGCCTGGCCTGGATATTAGAAATAAAACATGTTGAAGTAAGTAAAGCACCAAGATAACTTATGTACAACCATAATAAGAAAGAATATTAATGCGTCCTTCCTGTTTGTCGTTGAAAAATGTAAATACCATCTCAAGACGCATGCTGAATTGTTGTAAGAGACATAAAGGTTTTTGCAGAAGACGTGCCATCAGATGTAGAACAGTGTTTGCTCACTCTTAAACGAATTCTTGCTTTGTTTAGTTTGCATATCATGATGCATGACCTCCATGAAAATAAAGAATTTACACTAAGAAGGATTCACGTGTCTAACAGTCCCTCAGACTTGTACAACATTATTTTAATCTGCACACGGCACATGGAGTGGTTTATTTTAGTACCTGGAGAGATATGCGGTCCAAAGATACAGGAAATCTCTTCGAATAATTTCATATTGAGGTTGAGGTTCACCCATTTTTTTAAACAAGATTAAGCAATATTTTACAGAAAAAAAACTGACACACAGAAAGCCTAAAGCAGACAACTGAAAATAACCCACCACAATGTAATTTCCTAAATTTGGATATTGTAATAAATCATATTAAGAGTAATAATTACAGTTCATTTTTCCTGTTCTTCCAAAGAAAACAGTAATATTATGATATTATGGGAAAGAAGTTTGTATACATAGTATATTGAATATATTGGACTATACATAAAAGATTTGGAAATTATATTGAAACAAGGTAATTGTATTAAATATCATAGAACATATTTTTATATAATTTAAACTAATCCACAGAGCCAATTTCTGGTTCTGTTATATCTGTATATATATATTGAACATTTTGTAAATAACAAGTAAAGGTTTATTCCATGCTGGAAAGAGAAGAAAAGAAACACGTTTCGGCTCTGGAGCCTTCTTCAGATGAAAAGTTGTGTTTCCTTACTTCTGTTTTCAGCATGGAATAAACCTTTACTTGTTCCTTGCAGCTTATGCATGCTGACACAGCTCCCTACTTGATTTAGTAAATACCTTCAGTATTTGTAAATTAATTTAATAAAATGAAGTAAAGGCATAAAATAAATATTTTCGGTTTTCTGAAGATTTAAACTCTGCAAACATCCATAGTATGTTTTTATTCTAGGAAGAACAAATCCCACTTTAGGGCCTAACAAACAGTTATTAACAAGGAAACAGCCAGACACAGCATTTTTATAAAAAGATAAATATACAACATTAGTTAATAAACATCTGATAACAATCAGTCGTTACTAAAACATGTAAGATAATAGTCAAATAGTGATCCATCATTAGTAAGGATCACTTTGTACCAGGTTATTGACAAACTATTAATGTTTTCCTTAAGTACTACCCGTTATAAAGGTTTATACACAAATCTGCAAGTCTGTCCTGCATTTACTACTTCTATTTTTATGTAAGGCTCTTGATTTGATGTAAGTGTTGAAAACCCATCTGAAAATTGTCGTTGATCCCTGCAGCATTCCAGAAGAGTGCAAACGTATTGGAGAGTGTACTGGCATGTTGAAGTTTGTTTTAGATTTTATTTTGGCAGATGCGCTGCATTTCAGCTTTCAAAACAAGATGCCAGCCCTTTCAGACATTTTGATGAAATTGCTGCAAACCAATCTATTTGGTCAGTATAACTTTTAAACGGAAACCTGTGTTAAATCAAGTTAAAACACATTTTGGTAGATGTACCTTTTCCAGAAAGCCGACATGTCATGGTAGCCTTGGCTGAGTGTGGCTAGGAGTCACAAAGCAATCATTGCCTTTTGGGATAATTTTGTTTCACTCACATACTGTATAGTGTATGTGACAATAATCTTGAAAGTCAAAATGAAATTTAAATATGTCCAGACCACAGCAGAAAGGCAGACACTTTAAACAGAGCAGAATAGACTTGGCTATTCAATTTAAGCTTTTTTATTCCCTGGGGGAAATGTGATTTACGGCAGAGTCCAAAAAAAAACATACAACAAAAAAAGACAAACATCACCAACAAAGTTGTCAAAGTCGTTTTATAGTACATTGAGAGTGAGTTTGCAGATTGAATGAAAGATTTTCCAAGTATGTTACCACTACTGTCTCAATTTGTATTTGATATGTATTGCCTAAAATGTCACATATAGGAGGGGACTCACTTCATCGACTCACTTCATCCACTACTAAAATGCACCACCAGCCTCGGGTGTGATATCCATTAGGCAGAAGTGTGGACTAGTGATTGGGGCCATAGGGTTGTGGCTTCAGATCTCAGATGGGATGCTGCTTTTGTTCCCTTGAGCATGGGAACTCAACCACATTGTTCCAGTAAGGTGGATAAATGAGTCCGCATTGTCATTTTTAATTGAGAAATTATTGCAAACTGAAAATGAGTTGTAAACTTGTTTTCAGTTGTCTTTGAGCAACTAAGTGGGTACCTAAAAGATAGAATGAGTTACCTGCCAACGTCTCATTCCAATACAGCAGATTGGGTGGATCTGTGAAATTGTTTCACTAGAACTTTAGGTAAGCCCAGAAGGTACAAGCTTTGAGTGTGATTGCTGTGGCGTCTTTAATGAACAAAAGGTCAGGATGTTAATAATAAGAAGAATTCCTTATACTTATATAGCACTTTTTCTGGACACTCCACTCACAGCAATTTACAGGTAATGGGGACTCCCCTCCACCACCACCTAGCTAAAAAAGCACAACGTCTCCACTGCCTGCAGCAACTGAGAACAGCAAACCTCCCCCCCCCATTCTATCCACATCCTATAGAGGTACCATCGAGAGCATCTTGACAAAATGTATCACTGTTTGGTTTGGGAATTGTAAGGTCTCAGACCACAAGTCCCTACAACGAATTGTCAGTACAGCAGGAAACATCATTGGAGCCTCCCTTCCGTCCATTCAGGACATCTACCACGAACACTGCACACACAAAGCCTCCAGGATTGTGGACGATCCCTCCCACCCCTCCTGCAACCTCTTTGCCCTCCTACCATCTGGTTAAAGGTATCCCAGTATACGGGCCAGCTCCACCAGACTCCGGAACAGCTTTTTTTCCACAGGCTGTCAGGCTCCTCAACACCCTGGTACCTACTGCACCTACTCCAAATCTGGAAATTTAGTTCTGTTTTGCCTAATGTCAGGCATACAGACTGATGTATTCTTTGTCTATGTCTACATTGTCTATAGCATTGTCTTGTTTGTATTCACACCGTAGACCTGGAGAACAATGTCTCGCAATCTGCATACTTGTATATGGCTGGATTGACAAATAAACTTAAACTTAAACTTGAATTGTGCAGCCATAGTGTGCCAGTACACTCACCACACATCAGCTATTGGTGGGGAGGAAAGCAGAGTGATGAAGCCAGTTCATAGATGGGGATTATTAGGAGGCCATGATTGGTAAGAGCCAATGAGAAATTTGGCCAGGATGCAGGGGTTACACCTGGGATTTTTAATAACCACAGAGAGTCAGGACCTCGGTTTTACATCTCATCTGAAGGACAGCGCCTTTTTACAGTATAGTGTCACCGTCACTATACTGGGGCATTAGGACCCACATGGACCGTAGGGTGAGCTGCTGGCCCCACTAACACCTCTTCCAGCAGCAACCATAGCTTTTCCAGGAGGTCTCCAATCAAGGTACTGACCTGCTGAGCTTCAGTGGGCTGCCAGTTGTGAGTTGCTCCTGACTATAATATTGAAATAACTCTTCATTTAATATTTTTATTATTAGACCATACTTTAAGCTAAAAAGAACAGATTTTTAATGACTGAATGTTATTTATTATTTTAGCGCTGCTGGTGGAATTATAACACTGTTATTTATTATTTTAGCGCTGCTGGTGGAATTATAACAATGTTATAAAATACATTTTGTGGGAAGGTTAGATCCTTATCTGTAAGTCTCAAACCTGCTCCTGTAGAGTGTTGCTTTTGTACCCCTTCTTCTCCCCCATCTACACCCCTGCAGCAGCTCCCTTGCTCAGTCCTTGCAGTATAGAGGGTGAACCTGGGCAGCCCCATCCTTACGGCAAAATGAAATTTAATTCAATAGTTGTTTCAAGTGGCCCCCCTCCTTCATTCTTCCAAACGATTGTTTCATGTGGACTATAAAACAGTAACAAACCAAACAATTTCCTTATTGAGCTGTGTAATGGGAAACAAGGTTAAGGTGTGGGACCTCAAAAAAAATTAGCGTTAGTGCATGTCATGCTGGAGTATCCCTCAAAGTAACAGCAAACCTGGCTAATGTGTCAGCTCGACCTGTCTCAAAGGTTTACTGGCAGTTGACAAACAAAACACATACAGTATAGGCATTAGGAAAAGCTGGACAAACTTTGCAGTTAACCTGCATATTGCATTGTAAGCAAAAAAAGCACTGAGCATATTATGGGCTTATTTCCAATTCAAGGCTATACTGTATGGGTATCAACAAGACCAGAACAAGTATTTGTTCTGTGTAAATAATGTAAATAAAGCTGAGAAACAAGTAAATGTATAGTATGGAGTCATCACACCTGAATTCTTCTTTTTTAATTACTACAGCTTGAGCTTTTTAAAACCTTTCTTCTGAAAGTACAGTAAAAGTTTGCAGCTGATACAGTCAAACTCGTAAAAAAATGTCTTTTTACATTTTGTCAAACCCGCATGTACAGTAGGTTACACTCAAACTGTTTATTTACCCCCCAACAAAGACATTGGTGTCTGTGTAGGTAGTTCCCTGTCTTAGGTGAAGATATTTGTTTCAAAGCAAAAACAAAACCTCTCAAACAATAAAATTTTAATTTGAAAAAAGGGAAGTAATCCCTGCACATCGAATTTGATCAAATCATCTACTGTAGCATGAGTGAGGAAGGCTAGTGCTAGGTAGGGTACTTCCAGTATATGACACACATTGAAGGTCCTGATGAAGTGATGAGGTGGAATATTTAATAATGTGTTTAAGTGTTATCCGAAGAATGTATGATGATATTAAAGACATACAGTGAATAATCACACACAATGGCCACCAAGTAACTTAGGAGTCTTCAGAAAAACTGTCAATTGTGACCCTAGTTGGAAAGAACATACAGTACCAAGATGTACTTACAAAGTTTCAATATCCTTATCTTCCCTCAAAACAGTCAGTCAGTTGTGAAACCTACTAATCTTGGAATCCCGACTGTCCACTGACACAACAATCCTTTAACAAATCAGCAAGATTTTTTTAGAGAAAACATTTTTAAAAAGTGAAACCTGAAGAATACTATGTTTTGTGCTTGTGGCATAAAAGATGGAGCTGTACAGTATGTAACAAGAAACAAAGTTATTTTCCCGTGAGATCAATGTTTTCTATTTACAGTATATGTAGTTAACAGCTTATAGCAATATATGTTAACAGTTAACAGCAATAATGCAGCATCATTATTGGTTGAATTATTTATTGGGAAATAAAGCTATGGAAAATTTGTTATTTTGATTTATGTAGCCCAAGCCTTTAACTTCATTTCCCTCTTTTGTAAGTCCTTGTGTCTTAAAGCTGAATTAGCTGTGAGCAAATTAAACCAAACCCTGAGGGTACTCACAAATCACATGTAGGCAATTACTTGATCTAACATGAATTTGCACAGGGTGACAGTTTCTTTAACTGGAGCATCAGAAAATCCAGTGCTTGCATGAGCCCACATGATAACTCCTTCATTTCCTGCAAAGCCTTCATCACATAGCCAACAAACCACAATTAAATATTATCACATTCAACTTCTTAAGACATGTTAACACCAGTCACAATGATTTGACGCAAGTAAAACTCTCACCTAAATTGCCTTTAATCACTTTCATCTTTTCTTTCTTTTTTCATAGGAAACTTCACAGGTTGACAGGATCTGCAGAAATTAAAGGACCAAAGCCGCATTTTCAGAAATGAACAGTTGTGTAGGTGTTGCAATCCCTGTTTGATACAGTATGTCTACAATTAAACACCAAACTCTTAATTATCTTTTCATAGAAATGTTGTACAACACTTTCCTAATGTTTATAGGTTTAGAGCTGGAAAATTCTGGATTTTTCTTCTTCTTTTTATTCTTCTTATTATTATTCTCATTGTTAATAATTGTAGGTGTAGTGTATTTTTTGCAATCTTTGACTACTTTCTCACTACTGTATGTATTTGCAAGTGTGTTAATAACACATTATGTCTTGACCTAACATTTCCCTCAGAGTAATTTAAAACATTTTCACACTGATAATATTCAGTCACAGTTAACAACAAAAGAGTTACAAAAATCGAATAGATTTTAGAAAATCAATACAATCAACATTATACAATGCTATTCCTTTCAGCATCATCATCCTAATTAAACTGATTTCTACTCTGTTAGTGGTTCATAACATACTGTAAGTGCTTTGGGTTGTGACTGTGACAATAAATTGGTAAATAGGTGGTTCCTAGAAAGCAGAAGATACTAAAAAACCTAAATGAACCTGTACATATTAAAAAATAAGACAGCTAAGACAGCTCACCTGCTTTATAGAGCAAAATCTATTTTCCTCCTCAAGATAGAACTTTTTTTTTTACAACAACTGATGTGCAGTTCCGCAAATACAAACAGAACGCTTCGGCTTCCAACTTCTGATTGATCACATTTGTGCTGCATCTTAAATAAGCAGTGTTTTGCGATCATTTATCTGTGGAGTGAACATTAAAATGCTTAACTGGGCCTCAACAGCTATTAAACTAATTTACAGTATCAGTGTAGTATTTTGCAAATTATATACAGTCTCTGGCATGGCAGACGATAAAGTCCTCCAGAGAGAAGGAAAATCGTCCAATTTGTGCCAGTAAGACACTGCAAAAGCTCTGACTCGCTGCCAGGAATGCTGGCTTGCGATCCAGCCTTATGAGGCAATCGCTCACACACCGTTATCTCCCCCTTAAATCAGAACACAGCAACAATGAGCTGCTGAAAAGAGCAAACAGGGATCATTCACATGTTAGCAGGGCAAGAACATTGGGCGGTGCCAAGTTTGATTTTGGTGTAGGTCTATTACAAGAGCAATCACGGAGTGTGTGGCATTATGGAAGCCATCCAGATAGTTAAGATGGAATTTCTGATTGTTTTTAAGACTTGAACCCTACCCCTTTGACATGATCACTATCATTCAACACTCCTACGGCATGAAACTATTCATTAAAGATGAAATCTGCATGCAGAGCAGAGGTACAGTTTTCAAACACAATCAGCAAAGAAATATCAATGGGCAGCATCTCTGATATGTTTCACCTTCACTATTCTATATTGTTACTGCACAATTAGGGTAACTTCAAAAGAGCTGGAACCGTGGAAGCTATCATCTGGCCTTTGTCTAATGTCATCCTACTGGGCCAGCGAGCAATGCTGGTAAGCTTTGATTTAGGTGCACGCAGGAACAATCACAATATCCACAAGGTTTTCCAAGAAGCAAACAACAAAAGAGTAAACAAAAAGAAGAATCAAAATATGTGTGCAATTAAATCGTACTGCTATTAGATTTTGTTTTTTTTTACTTTTATATTATTTGCAGAGCTTAATTTATCACTTGTCTGGAATTGTACCTTTTATTCTTGTATTCAGATTTAGCATGAATGTGTCACAAATTAGTTCAACGTTTTCAAAACATCAAAATTTGAGCTCTCAGAATATATATACTGTATGTGATATATACTGTAGTATATATTTTATATATATTTCATGCATAGTTGAATGCTGAGCTCTGAGTTCAGTGTTGGTGATACTGAACTCAAATACGTAATTCATGAAAACTATGTAGGAACTGAAGTTATAGATATCATATAGATAAAATAATTAACAATATACATTGTGGAAATGTTACAAAATAGAACTTACATTACAAAAAACTGCTAAACTAAGCTCTAGGACGCCGCCATATACAGTAAATTATTTCTGTTGGGAGCTGTGTCAGCATATGAACTGCAAGGTTTCTTTTGATGAGAAGACACTATGAGTGAAGCATTGTGAGTTTTTTTTGGACATAACAATCATCAGAATAATTACTGACGTCAAAGAAGGATAAGGTCATGTAAATCTCCTTAATCTTGCAAGAAGGTGTTGGAGAGTAGATCTGACTTCATCACATCCCAAGAAGCATCCAGCTCAATAATGAACTGGTAACATGTAGGAGAAGCACAAATTAAGAGGAGATACAAACAGGACTAAAAATAGGAGGGAAGTCTTTTCCAAAAATAGAAGTAGATGACAAAGGCTGGGAAAGTTGTTGCAGAAGCTGAAAGCTCTGTCCCCCAGGTGCTTGAAGACACAACATGGACACTCACTGTACCTACCAAGATTTCTGTCACTCAATGGGTCTGATAAAGGGATACACACAGTGTGTATCAGGATGCGAAGTTCTTAGGCTCCTTGTGGTCCCTAGATTACTTCATATTCATGGATAGTGCACCCCAAATTGTAAAACCACCACATTTGATAAAATAAGACCACTTTATTGGCCATATACAATTTCTTGTATAAGGAATTTGTCTTTTCACATACCCCAGCTTGCTCTCCATGAGACACATGAGCAGGGAGAGAGAAGCTTGGGGTAAGAGCACAGGGTCAGCCATTTATATATGGTGCCCCTGAAGCAGTCAGGGTTAAGGGCCTTGGTCAGGGGCCCAACAGAGGAGGATTTTCTGCCACCCACAGGATTTGAACCAGCAACCTTCTGGCCACAGGCACAGATCCTTAGCCACAGAGCCACCACTCTCATATCATGCTGACAGCAGGTTGAATGAGAAAGGAAACAGTAGGCATGTCTAAAACTGCTACCTTTCTGTATATCACCCGATTTGTTTGTTTTTAGTTTGCTGAATTGGTTTAATAAATCAACCATACAGTATAAGATGAAAGAAAGCACTTTGGAATGATTTGCAAAGGGTTTTGAAAAGAACAGCCCCAAGTTAAAAACTGTGAATGGAGCACAGTAAATTGTAAACCACAATATCACAATAAATAGGAAGAAAAGTGTATTAAAATGACCATGATACAGGAATGTATATCGCAATTGAGGCGTAAAACAATAGAACTGCACCAGCAGAAGAACAGCAAAGGATGAAGTGTCTAAAAGACAATAATGGGAAATTTTTGTAAGGCGAAAGGCACATGGATTGACTGAACATTGCACTCGGGTGTTTGACAAAAAAAAGTATCTGTCATACGTCAGGCTGAAGAAAGTTCTATATTAAATAGTATTAGAAGTAGTTACTACATAAATCTTGATGGCATTCTTGTACTAAAGGTAACACAAGACATCATTTCGGTTAATAATTTGTGAATTATTAATTATCATCTTTCATTTTGCTCACTTCACACTCACACATAAAAGTCACAATTAATGAATAATATACGTATGGATCATTAAATACCTGGATAAATACCTGAATAAATCATCTCACTTAAATCTATGTAACATGAAAAATAAAAACATCTAGAACACATTTAATATGATGAGGTTTTTGTCACATATACTGTATAATCAACACCCTTATTAAACAGAACCCTTTTCCACACACAGTGATGTTCTATGACACTTGGTGCTCTTATTTAAATACGCATGTGTAGCGTGTGCACCTCGCACTGCCCCTGCTGGGATTCAATTCCAGTGCCTTGCAGCCTCTGAGCAAGCCAGGTGCCATCTACTAGATAGGGGATAACTGCGCTGCTCCAAAAGACTGGTTCTCTGTCTGGCTCCCAGAGGTGGTTATGTCACCGCTGTAAGGGCTCTTGAGCCGTGATGCACATCCCATCTTCCACTCCACTCTTATTGGGAAGGCCACAGCTGGAATGAAATTGTTATTCTTGGGCATTACTGAACAGTGCATAACATAATGTTTTGAGACACTTGTGTGGTCCAGTATTGCTACAGTACATTCTGAAGTGGATGGCTAACAAGGTGTTCCAAAAGTGACCAACAATTTAGTTTTTTTTCATCTGTTCACATGTGAATCAAGAGAATCAAACTCATTTATGGATGTTCTTCTTTAAGCAGAAAGTTACTTTTAATTCTTTGTCACACAGCATACCAAAGATACAGCACATACTGTATCTGCTATTGTATGCCAATGGACTGTTTTGTTGTACTTCTCACTTTCTGTGTCTTAGATACACATCAGTTATCAGAAATACCATTTTTTTCACAGTTCAGTTAAAATGTACATTCTGTACTTATAAAATCAAATACAAGTTTTGCAAATGGTGTTGGTATGTGGATTCACTACTTCGTCCGTGATTGCTATTTTCACAATCACTCGCCAGATACTTTTTCATACTTTATGTGCATATTAAGACAAGGCCTAGACCCTGACAAGTCTCTGGATCCCAAACTCGCTGTACAGACAGAAGAACAACAGTTTCAAGTGCGTCCGGAAAACGCCTTACTGAAGCTGGACAAAAACATAACAGGGCGTACAATATTAGCAGCACTACTAAGACTTGAAACTTTGGTTTTGTTGATGGGTGTGGAGATACTGTATACTGTAAGGAGCTCATTGTCAAGAACCAGTTCAAGTTTGAAAATTCTGCCACAAAATGTTACAGTTCCACCTCCTTGCCTCCAGAGGGCGCCTCAATCACTGGCTGCTGATCCAACCGCACAGTATACTGTAGGCGCAGACCAGGCAGATGGCTGCGTTAAGTCCTAACCAATCACGGACTCCCCCTGGGTATCTAGGGATACACACCTCAATTCCTCAGCTCTATATAAACTGTGCTCTCATTCCCTTCAGTGCTTGGTTTTGTATACCTCTGGTTAGAGCTCTGAACTTCACTAGTCTGTTTTTTCCTGAACTTGAATCCTGCTTCTTATCTTGCTTCTGTCCTATTTCAGTATTTTCTCATCTTCTTGGTTTTGTTTTTTCATTATGTGCTCCCAATTACTCCTAGTTTTCTTGCTCCTGCTTCATGTGTTTTGTTTCTCTTTGGATTGACTTCTCGGTTCCCGATTTTGGCCTGTTCCTGGACTTTGATTGAGTATTTCGTTTTATAGTGTAGGTTCAATGTCTCCAGGAGTCTATTGGTTCACTGTTAGTCCACTCCCCTGTTAACTTCAGCTGTCTAGTCAGCACTTTACACAAAGGTCTAGAGAAAAGGACTTAGTTGGGCGCTGATTGAGAATATTAATTAGCTGTAATGTGATGTCTGGTGTCTTGTATGCAAATATCCTGGTAGAATGGACCATGGTCTTAGTACTAGGCTACTAGTGCGATTAACTGTATTGATTGATCCCACAGGCCCACTGAATATATTGCTACTTTTGAACCGATGCTGATTCTAAATTGAACTGTTCTGTTTCAATTTAGACACAGAGTCATGGGATTTGGGTATAGTTAGGACTGCTTTTCCATTTCTGCATTTTTGCAAGAGAAATATTCATGTAAGTGCTGTTTCTTACTGTGAAGGAGTCATGCTTGGCTGACAAAAACAGAGCAGCTGTCTCTCTGAGCTGCTTGTGTGGGTCTGAGCTATGGACGTGCCGCTCAGAGGCCATTCAGAGAGAAAATAATCGCAGGCATTCACACAACGTTGTGACAGCCAAGTCTGCTGTGACTGATTTTGGATTAGACTTGTCTTGAAATAGTGGAAGAACACAGGAGAAGTCATCTTGTTATCTAATAGTCTAGTAAAAGGGCTTTTCCTTTAGATTTGAGAGGACAATCGGATTATGGACCAAGTTTGTGTGGGAGGGCTATCACACTGGGCGGGACCCCAGCCCTGACTTCACGACTGCTCACTATCATTATTCAGGTTACAGGAAGCAGGACGCAGGGGACTCTAGTAACTGGGGGTCCCTGTGTCTAAGTTCTCATACAGTTGTATACGGATGTATGAGCACCTGTGCAGCTGTGCACATTCTCCAGTATACAGTACATCCTCCAATGCCAAACTATTACTTAAAGGGAACCTACCACACTGGCTTTTGTATTTCCCTTCCCACATCTTTCAGTTATTCTCTAGTATCATCTTACTATTATTCTCTAGTAAAAGGTGAGACACATATAACATGGTAACATTGACTACATTTTTATTTTGCATATACAGTAAATACGGAATCTCGGATCTCAGATGAGATTATCAGACATTTTGGTTGTTAAACACCACATCATATTTCCCCATTGTCTTGGTTATTTTAGAAATGCGTAGTACTGCTCAAGCCGTGACTGTTGCAAATCTCATTTTACAAATTACAGTGGGTTGTGTTTAAATCATTTGTAAAGTACATGAAATGCAGTTTTTATGGCTATAAGCTATTTTCAAGATCGATTTTGGCTGATAGAATGCATCTAAATACTTGCAGTAAAATATCTGTTTTACTTATTACATTTGAAGCAATTGTGATGATAATAATGAAAATATTGAAAAGGTGTCAGAACCAGTATATGAAGTTAAACTTGATAATCATGTAATCTTAATTTACTCTGACAGTTGGTACTTTCCTAGTCACCCCCACACACACATACTGTATACTTTTTTATTTAGAAGTCCCTAGGAAATTAATATACAGTATATACATATATCTTTTTAGAGAGTTCCCATTGTACAACTAGGGCAAAAAGCAAGATTATAGCCACCGAAGAAAGACGGACTTCTGGTAGGACACAGTTTTTCATTGCGGTTATGATCCCAGACCCAGCAGCCTTCACATGTATTAAAAGAGTCTTGACCTCTTCAGCGTCCACATTTCAGACAGGACCTCAGTCTAACATGAGAGAGATGGCACCATCTACAGCACAGCGCCCCCTGTTAGTATGATAGAGCATTGGATTGGATTTTCTGAGGAAATTTGACACCTACTGTACCAGCCAAGCAACAACACTTTCATCAGACACACACTTTTTCTTCTAATCTAAATCTAAATTAGAACTTAGTTTCTGAGACCTAGTGAGATTAGAATTGGAAACTGTATTTAGAAGTATGAGGAACCTGGCAATTGTGATTCATTTCTAGGAAATACTCTAGAAACAGTTCTGAAGCTTTATAAGGAGTTCAGTAATGGCTAAATATCTTTCCCCAGAAAAAGATTGCTGCTGCAGTTCAGTGAAGATGCATAAATACAACACTTTTTATAGCATCTACCATTTAAAGACACACAAGCCCTTTATTTAGATTTTCTTAACTTTGTAATATAGTTATTCACACTTTCAAAGTTTTGTGAACCGTATGTTTTTTAATGTAGCAGCTAACTAGTAATGCACATAACCAAGCAGGTCAATTAAGAGATCATCCCGTTTTTAACATGATTTTAGGTTTAAATTACTCCGAATGTAAAAGAAAGCAATCTGTGCCAAGACTAGACAAGTTTTCTACTGGAATAAAGTAAGCCACTAACTAAAGAATAAAAAACAGTTGTTGAGTTCGTAAATGATGGGAAATGATGTAATGCTCATGAAATATGTAGTCCTGGAGAAATCTATTTTGAATGGTAGTTTAGTCTGTGCAATGATTTTGAGCAGATCTGCTGGAATGCCTCACCATGAGGATAAAGTTATCCCTCTTGGAAACCGTGATCAGTCACACTGCGGTTCTTAGCAGTAGGGGGCTCACTTTTCCCTTACATGTGTACAATATAAGAGCCTCCTCTTGTTTTACAGCTGATTGATTCAAATAAAGGGATAATGTGGGACTTCAAAGGGCTTATATTGATTGCAACTGGCAGTTTCATTCCCCCCAAAGGTTTCGTTTTTAATTTGAAAAACAAAATCTCTTAATTTCTTGCAGATTTATTTTAAGGGAAAGGACAAAATTTGGAGGCTGGAGGTTTATTGATGATGGCTTCAGCCAAGGAATTTGGATGTAAAAGTGGCTGTTACATAAAAACTCATATTCAGTTTCACGGGGTCATTTGTTAAGTTCACTTTCTTTTGGAAGCTGACACAGAACCTGGAAGGAATAAAATACAACAACTGAGTGGATTCAGTTGGATTGCAGTTTCTGTGTCAGTAGCTTATCTGATTTTTTCCCTGACTGTAATTGAGATCCATTGTTTTTCGCAATGTGTATGTCTACATCAGAGAAGTTTGAAAAACCCTGAGACTAACAAAGAAGGAAGAAATTCCTAGGTACCTACTTTTGCCATCTCTCTGCACACTACATGTCATAATTGAGAACCTACATACAGAAGTAAGTGGTTCTTAGTAAGTACAGAGCCCTTCAATGATACGTGTAGCTACTGTACATACTGTAATTCCATATCAATTGAAAATAATCACAAGCCAAGCAAAAGCTACAGTAGCTCCTCAAAATTATTTTGCATTTTAGTACCAATGTTATTAAATATCCGACACAATATTCCAGTTCAAATGCAGTATATCATATGCCTTTTGAAAGCATGTCCTTTATGATTGACTTTTACTCAGAATGTATACATTTCAAAAAGATTTCAATATAGCTGCTTATCATCTAAACGTCTCTGTAAGGGGTGGATGAAAGGCAACAGGCAAAAGAAATTTACTAGAGATTAGAATTAACATACCATGGTCTTCTTTCTTATTATTTCTTATTTTAATGTCTATTTTCCAATAATTCACTGGTACTAAATTGAATGAGTATGGTTTCTCCCATGTATTCAAAACTCACATTAAAACAGAAGAACCCCAGCTTCCTGGAGCCATAGTCTTTCTGTTTCACTGAATAAAAGGATTGTCCTTGACTCGAAATACTGCACTGCACTGGCTTCCTACGACCACAACATACTTATCTGTTGGGATATCTGTTGGGAGTGTTTATGCAAGAGGTTCATTTTCTTTTCGGAGAAGCAGAGCTTTTGCTGTTTCCACCAGTAAAGAAAAATCTGTACAGGAAGGAATAACTGATAAAACAAAATGAGGATCAATCAAAATAAAGGTCTGTCAAACATACCCTACAGTATGTAAAAGAATAGACCTACAGTATATTTATGGTAATGTTATATTAACATATGAAAAGTTACAGATGATACAGGTAGGTGACCATTCAACCCATCCTGCTCATTTGGTTTATGATACAATAAGTGTTTTTTACAAATTAGTAGTACAATGATTGAAAAGTAGCAATAGGTTGAAACGGAAGAAATTGCCTGTGGTTATTCTTTTATTTCCTAAATGACCCTAAGATGCCTTTCTGTTCAAGTCCTCATTTGCAATTTCAGAACAGTCTGTTGCAGAGTAGCAAATTAGCATTAGAAAGGTATACTAGTTGTCAATTGTTGGATAGAAACAAAAAACCCTTAAGAAGATTTGAAACACCATGTGTAATTCTGACTGCTTTAGTCTGGACAATGTTTTCAGATTTCAAACAATACAATTAACTATGAACAATGTCTTTTCTTAAAATATTATGACAAAGATCCTTTACTGCGCAATACTGAATCATACATCCATACAATCAAATACAAAATTAAATTCACACACAGATTATTTTTTATAGGCTAATACTACCATTATTCTACTTGTTCAAGTTTTTTTGGCCCTCAACATCTTTCAGTTGTTAAACAGAGGTGAAATCTAGCTCAGTTAAGAAAAATTAATCTAAGAGGATATTCAAATGTCATTTTAAATTCTCTTTTAATTGAAACATTTTCTGTCCTAATCTGTTTTTTTTTTGTGTGTGTGTTCAGTTCTTGAAGAAGACCATCTCACCATCACCTGGAGAACTCCACAGGACAGGTTCCCACACCTTGTATAAACAGTGCTGGAAAGCATCTTTTAGATAAATCTTTCCTTTTAGCTAACTGTCAGGCAAGTTTATGGACTGGAACATCCCCAGCATTTGAAGTTGCTACTGATGTTTGCCCTTAAAGAAGCGTAAACAGCAAAAAACAATTGCCGAGCATAATGAATAGGGACACTTTTGTTTCACCTGTACCACGCTAAACCCCAAACAATCTTTAATGTTTTCCAAACAAACAGGTATTTACTCTGTAGCCAATTCATTACATTTCCTTTGCATACATTCTTGTCCACTGAACTTCGAATCATTGCATGACAGGAACATTTAATCACATCTAAAGCACTATTATCAAATACTGCATGAAATATGAGGTTAAAATGTTATTGAATTTCCACCCAGAAATGTTTAAGCTAATTTACATTTTCCTCACTTTACATTTTCATTCACTACTCTTTAATTTACTGGTGACATCTCCTGCAGACAATTGTTTGATACTTTGCCATTTCCTCATAATAATAGGTGTAATGCCCTGATATTAATAATAATAATTGAGATCTAACTTGGAGTGATGACGCAATGGTCTTTTCACTTTCATTTTTAAAAACATACTTACCCATTAACAAGTCAACAATAACTGGAGTTTGACACTTTGCAAAACCTCGCTGGCGGTCCATTTCAGATCGTAGTGAGTGATGCACCTGCCAGAATTTAAGTCATTAATACTGCACTCCGTTGAAAACTGATTTTTTCAATACATCATGTCACCAATTGTTTCTTTGAGGGTTTTGAAATACCATATGCAACTCCAACAGAGAAAATTGCAATATTAACTCAGTAGTGGTTAATATTTCTACAGTCCAACCTATGACATTGGCTCCAATGTCAACATATTTTAATCTCGTGCAAATCTTTTTATACAAATTGAAAATGTGTGGTACTTACAGTACAGTATTGCAGCTATGTTAAGGAGCAGAATAACGTTATACCACATACTCTAAGTCAGTGTTCAATTACCTGCTTGACTGCAGTCCGACCAGTGGGCTATAATAGATTCTGGTTAACACAATGATTTGGTTTTTGTTTTGTTTTTGTGATGCAGAAGCCCCACGCAATGCAGAAGCTCATGTTCGAAATCAGTTACTGAGTATGAAAGCCCTGGAGTGATATATTAAAATGGAGCTGAAAAATGTTTATATATTAGGAATACAGAAACCGAGTTTAACTTCTTGTAGGCCCAGATTAAATCAAAACTTTGCATCCAACGTCAGCAAACTGACTATTTGAACTATAGAAATTTGGGATCGGTGAGTGTTGGAATTTCATCAATCTTGCAGGTAGTAAATAGTTAAAGTGAGAAATTCCAGAAGGAGGGAAAGTCCTTAAAATAAAAGTCAAAATACAGTTTTCATTCATTCGGATAAAAAAGAAAAAGATTTGCAGTACTCGGAACTTTAAAAAGAAAGGAACAGTCTGGTTTTAAGGCAAACCGCAGTGTGGTGAGTTTCTGTTTGAGCAAGATCTGCTTCAAATAAAACTGATTTACTCTCCTAAATTTAGTCTCCTAAATTACATATTCCTTACAGCATTGTATGAATTCAGGAAACATGAACACTTCATTTTTATTTCGTAATGAGAAACTGCTTTGGAATAAGTTTGTCATAAAAGCAAACACCTGTGATGATGACACCAGAGCTCATCAATCTTGTATATCCCAGCCATCAACACCACTCAGAGGAGAAGGAACACTGATTTGACATGTTTATTATTTCCACGCTAAGAACGTAAACACTTCAAATGTTTGTATCAGAGCACAAAACAGCTGGGTGTCCAGTATGTTTAAAATATTCATACTTTCTTTTACCCAGTAGAGATGATCCTTGTTCATTTTCTTCTGTCCTGTTTAAAAATATGTTTAAGTTACGTAAGGTTAAGGCGATAGTCACTTTGTTAAATGACGATGTGTCATGTACAGTATATGTGGGGAAGAAACTAAATATATTTTATTGTAAAGATGAATGTTATTTATTTGATATACCTATTTTAAATATATCCAAGTGAGGAAGTGTTTTAGCTTTTGATAATGATGCATCTTGAACAAACTCTGACTAACAGTGTGGGTTATATCTTGAACTTAGCCAAATTGTTGACGGTCGTGGGAGTATGGAGCAAGCTACCCAGCCATGTTGCAGAAGTCACTACCCTGGCTTCCTTCAAGAAACAGCTGGATGAGATTCTTGGATCAATTAGCTACTGACTACCAGATGGGCTAAGTAGACTGAATAACTACTTTTCCTCATTCTGAACATTTCTCATATTCTTAAATTATCATTGAACAGTTGGTCCCAGTATTATGAGTTTAGAATTTAACCTTCAGCATTAATCTCGGTAAAGGTGTAATGCTTAATTTATATTTCCTATATTTATATATATAAGATTTATGGTCCCCAAATAAAAAAGTGACATTTGTTTTTACTGTGTGTTCCCATTCTTTTTACATTTTCTAACAATGAGATGGAATGGATGGCAGCATAATCATCAAGATGAAGTTGACAGAATCACATCTCACTGTCCCAAGGAATGAGCCAGGGAGCTCCTGTAAGAGTGAAGATGAGGTGGGGGGAACAGTCATAGAGAGATGCTCAAAGTGAAATCCAGAAAGAGACATACAGTATGTATGTAGGAAAGCAGAAGTAGGCAGATGAGGAACTGAACTTCCGTTAAAAAGTCCATATATAACACACAACATTTTGTACATTAGGCTGATTCTTAAGAATTTAATTTCAAAATATTCACCATGACGCAGTGATTTCAACTTTTGACTTTATGTCAATACCTTTATGAGAATAGATTAATTTCCTTTTCAAATCGTTTAATTATAATAGCAGGCCAATTACTGCTTTGCAAAGGCTATCATTTTAATCCTGTTGTACAAAAATGGTTTTGTAATGCAAGCTGATTGTTTATTGCATTTTAATATAACACATATTACTATTATGAGTGCATTATTAATAATATAATAATTATAATGTAAATGTAATGAATACAAACGCTGCTACAACAATGCACAAAAAGCTTTACATGAAACATATGAAGAATAAAAATAAAAACATTTGCATCATATTTTCTTAAAGTTTCTAGGCATCCTGTAATCCACTTGGGTAATTTGAAAGTATCTGTTTGCATTGTTCATTCATGGTTTGGGTTAGAATATGCCTATTCTACCCAAGTTATTTATCTTGGATTTCGTTTACTGACCAATGAAATTGTGAAGATGTTACAATACTATTATTGTAACAGTATACTGTATATAGTAACAGATTTAAGATGACAAAACTGTACAAATTCATTTCTAGTAATACCATAAAGTAATGATTGCATTTTGATATCAAAGAGAAAAAATAAGATGATATCCTTATGAATAATATTTCACCTGCTGTTATGTTTAATTGGTTTAGGTCTAGGTACCAGTAAACCTTTTAATTTAACTTCAAGCCCCTCTTACAATTTAATTTATGTATGGCTGTGGCAGAGTATACTGTATAAAGTTTGGTTGTGAACAGATTCTCTACGTTTCGGTTAATCTAGCTCTAAACAAAGGAATTCTTTAACGTTACTACTATAACATTAAAGTAAAAATAAGGATATAGTTAATGCTACTATATACCTTATTTTGAACTGTAGAATTGAAATATCTACATCATTTGGCTTTCATGCCATTTGAGTTCCTACTTATGCGGGACAGAAACCTGTATACTAGTTTAGCGAGGTGATTGGAACTTTAGTTTGTTTGAATTGTTGAAATGCCCTTCCTCTATGTCTTTAATTAATGTTAGGAGATGTTCAAAAATGTAGGATTGTCTTTAGTGCAGGGTTAGTTACAAGTTCTATATAATTCTATGTAATTTCTATATAATTTGTTTCATCTTATAATTAACATAGTCCACGTCCAATTTTAAATCATGATTGTAGTGCACATAGGATTATTTTAACCTCCCTACTGGGGAAAACGTGAAATTACAATTAATCCTGAGGAAATCATGGCACAGGCTACAAAAGTCTTATTTTGACAAAATGTTATGTTCTGTGTAAAAAAAATCAAATAAAGACAATCCCCTGCTACAATCCTACACCAAAAAATAATTCAGTCCAAGCAACAGCTGTTTGAATTTACTGGTAACATAACATGAATAAATTGATTTAAAAAACATCCTGTTAATTGAATAGTTCATCCCTTTTAACTTCTGGGCTTAAAACATTGCAAAGGAAATTGATAGCCGCTAAAAAGATGGGCCTCATTCCAGTGTCACTTGATGCAGGACGAGGGAGAAGGACTTCTTTGGTGTCCCTGACATATTCCTTTTGTCCACAAAGGAGACTGAATGAAGTAATCTAAGACCTGAAGAGATAGTAAAGAGATAAAGCGAAGGCTAACCTCTGTCACTACCATTTCCCATGAAGTTACCAAACTGTTCTGGAATACACCCGGTACATTGTTTCCCCACTGGCTCTCATACAGCCCCACTGACCTGAAGGATTCATCACCAGCTTCACCAGGACTGCTCTACACGGCGAACTGGCAAGATTACTCGACCCAGAATGAGCCAATCCCTGAAGATAGCACCGTTATTATCGGAATTCCGAGAGTGTTTTCGAACAGCTGGGAATAATCTGATCTTCGTCTTTACCGATATTGTTATAATATAATGTGATGCCTTTTCAGAAAAACCATTCCAAACACACATTCATTATGTTCATAACAGTATATTATTAATTATGGCAAAATGGCACAACTAATTCCTGAGAGGACAGCAAAGGTGTACTTTGTTCATGAAGTACATTGAAAAATATCCTTTTTACTTACGTCAAACATAAACCTTTATTTATTCCTGTTAGATAATCCTAATTACTGACATTTCAAGGAGCTGATGGAATTAATCTTATAATCTGATTGGAGAAAATCTTTAATCAGTCTTGTGACTCTAAGTTAATGAATATAACTATTACTTAAATCTGGATTAATTGGTTTATTCAAAATAGTTTACATTTGTACCCGATTATACAGCTGGCAGTCTCACTGAAGCCATACTCAAGACAGCAGTGCTCCACCTGAGACTTCAACCAATTGAAATCCTTGTTCACTGGAAGAATTTAACACTTGTTAGAGTGAGTGTTAGTTATTTTAACTTACATCCATTTATTTTCTTACTGCTTTGTCCATTACAGGGTCACAGGGTCATCCGTCCTTCGGATGAGACGTAAAACTGAGGTCCTGACTCTCTGTGGTCATTAAAAATCCCAGGGCGTTTCTCGAAAAGAGTAGGGGTGTAACCCCGGCGTCCTGGCCAAATTTCCCATTGGCCCTTACCAATCATGGCCTCCGAATAATCCCCATCTATGAATTGGCTTCATTACTCTGCTCTCCTCCCCACTGATAGCTGGTGTGCGGTGAGCATTCTGGGGCACTATGGCTGCCGTCGCATCATCCAAGTGGATGCTGCACATTGGTGGTGGTGGAAGGGAGTCCCCATTACCTTTAAAGCACTTTGAGTGGAGTGTCCAGAAAAGCGCTATATAAGTGCAAGCATTTATTATTATTATTATGGGGGAGCTGGAGCCTATCCTGGCAAGCAGGGGGCGCAAGGCAGGGTACTCCCTGGACAGGACACCAGTCCATGACAGGGCAGATACAGACACACACATTAGGACCAATTTTCCTAGAGCCAATTAACCTACGAGTATGTCTTCCTCCTGTGGGAGGAAACTGGAGCACCCAGAGGAAACCCACAAGGATACAGAAAGAAATGCAAACTCCACACAGATAGCAACCCAGGGCTCCAGTGCTGTGAGGCATCAATGATAACTGCTGAGCCACTGTGATGCCCTGAAGTTTACAATCTAGTATCAATGATTATGTAAATTAATTCAGTTAAATTAAATTAAATTTATTTTGTATATAGCGCCTAAACAGAACAACAAGGTTGCCCCAAGACAACTAAATTAAATTTCAATTAAGTGACTAACCTTGATTTGGATATGCTTCTAATAACAGTGCCAGTATCCATGGTGGTTAGAATAAAAATAATTAATGGAAAGAAAGTCTTTCAAGAGCAAAAGCCTTTTTCAGTAGAGTTCTTATACAGGAATTCACATTGCTTTGTCTTTTAATCGAAGAATTCTAAAGAATATTTTTTTTAGTTGGAGCTGGGCCATGGGCTCTGCTCATGCATACTGGAAATGTGCCAGTACACCCTATAACATGTGCTTGTCATGATTAAATTTAATCTTTGAAAAGCAAATGAATCTTTTCCTATTTCTTAAAGAACAATTTAAAGCATTCACAACTGATTTTCTGTATTTTAGACTTATCTTAGTTAAAAGATAAATGCAATCCAATCAACAATCATTTGTTTATATGTCAGACAAACTGTCTTTTCTTACGCTGTTAATTTATGTGTCTGTGTGCCTGTAAGGTTTAGTTAGAAATGAAATGGGTTTTGTGCTATTCAATCTTGTCTGTTACAGAGAAAGGAATGCCTTACTATGTTAAGTATATAAATAATAATGTAAACATTAGAATATGGTTTCTTTTTCTTGTCCTAAGGAAAAAAGGGACAAGCATTTAGACCATGTCTAAGTATCAGTGGGCTTTGGCTCAGAAGAAAATAGAAAACCAAGATGGAATCAGCTGTAAAAGGGTTTGTCTTCTCTCTGATTCAAGGCAACCGAGATCTGCACTTATTTAAAAAGAAAAACTGAAACTTTGCATTAATGGTATGTATTTCTTTTGCAGGTCACACCAAAGAAGACATGATTTTAGAAACTTAACTTCAAAAGTAAAAGCAAACATTTAGTAGACTTCCATAAGAAATATTATTCATAGTAGTGTAAAATATATTTATGCTGATAATATATACAATTAGAGAAACAAAAAATTCAGATCATTTATTATAAATAGATAGGTATTACATGTAATGGCAGAAGGTTACAAAAGCAAAGAAATATATCTCATGCTCAATTTTTTAAAACACTCTCCTGTTTTCTTCACTTTCTTCACTCCACTTTGCAATTAGCAACACACTACAGCCATTCAACATAAGTGATAAAAGTTTATAAAGATATAAATACTTGCAGTGCTTATGGGAGACATCCTCTTCAGAGCCAGAGCAGAGACTTCTCTTCTGTTCTCACTATAAAAGGTGGCTGCCAGTGGTGGTAGTTTGCTTTAATACTGTATAGGCATCGGCTTGTAAAGCGTATAAAAATCACTTTGTTGAGAAGTTCTTCAGATGCATTTCCCTAATGGTGAGGTTATTTTTTCATTTCAGGGCGAGAAGTCTTCCTTAAGGAAGACAGCACACTCAGGTATTTACATTGTTTACCTCATTAGGATTTAATACCATGCAAGATATGGGCTTGAAATTGAAAAGAAGGTGGCTCATCAGACACTTTAGTGCAGATTAAGCATTTATTTAGTCAAAGCCTACACTGGACCTGGATTTGTTGTTCTGGCTTTTAAGATGTGTTGACGGTAGGAAACAAATGTGAGCTTCCTTGCGATTGAAGGAGGTGACAGATGGAGTGCTGAGGTCAGTGTACCCTCCGTGCTTGAGATTTTCTGTTCGAGGACACAACAGTGAAAACTTGAAGGCGATGTTCTGGTAACTAAAAAAGGATGTGTGGTAAGAATTACAGGATTTCTCTATTCCTGAAAGAATGTCATTTAAAACAACAAAATCAATAAAGAAAAATAATTCTAAACAATTAGGAGGAGATAGGTTTTCAGTGCTGTGTTTGTTCATCGGTTCTTTGCCACCATCTCTCTCTGTCTAAACAAGAAACCTGCCCTAATAATGGCTTACTTCCATTCAGAATGAACTATTTGCAATATATCAAGTTACATTTCTCTTTATCTGCAGGGAGCTGCCAGATATTAACACACAAGGACCGACTTTCTGAAGAATCTTTGCACTGTTAATGAAGCTGTAAAAGCTTTGTGAAAGGTAAGCTTTTAACTTCCACTTCAAAGCAGATTAGGAGGACGTTTTATAACGCTATTTGAAAACATTCTTTTATTTTAAGGCAGATTTTCATTGTGGAGTTTTGCATGTAAAAGTACTGCACTAGGAAAGAATTGTGATTTTATTAAAAACATTTGGTTAAGTAATAATTAGAATGTTTTTCATTTCTATTGTGTGAATCTGATCCTACATGAGATACAAAGGCTAACAGTTGCTTAATTATCCTCAGCCAGTTAATACTCACAACAAGAACAACAAGTACAGTACCAGTTGCAGTAATTGGTTAAAATCCTTTTAGAAACCAAGGGAGGAAATAAAAAGAGATCATAGAAAAAACTGAGACTCCTGTAGTCAGGATGGAATCAACAGTCACATTGAATTTGCTGTGTACACCATTCTGTTCATTTATTATTATTATTATTATTATTATTATTATTATTATTATTATTATTGTGAGGTGCCTTAGAATGAGGTATTAGGAAAGCTGAGATATAAAATAAATCTGATGGTGATTATTAGTATCTTTAAATCCCTGCCAGGCAAACAGCAGTACTCTTCCTGATGTTCCAAATGTGAACACCTACATGTTTGAAGAGGAAAACCGAGAAGAGTAAAAATGTCACATTCCTGTTAGAGTATACCTGTGTGAGTTACAAAAGCATCCATTTTAATTAGTCCAATGATTTTACTTCTCCTTAAAGTGTTATCAAACAAAAAACAGCAAAGTGACTATATTTTAAGTTCAGTTTAATACATTGAGGAACCTCCCAAGAGACGTAACCAGTCAATGTGTTCACCCAGGCATCAGCTGAGCTCAGTGATCATGAGCCTGGCTTATCGCACTAGCTGCCTGAGACTGGCAGACCATTAAATAAAGATCACTTTATTGGCCATATACAGTTTCTTGCACTAGGAACTTGTCTTTTCACATACCCCAGCTTGCTCTCCATGAGACACACAGACAGGGAGAGAGAAGCTTCGGGTCAGCCATTTATACAGCACCCCTGGAGCAGGGGGGGTTAAGGGCCTTGCTCAAGGGCCCAACGAAGTAGGATTTCTCTGCTAACCACAGGATTTGAACCTACAACCTTCTAGCCACAGGTGGAGATCCTTAGCCACAGTGCCAGCACTCCACCTCACAGTTACCCATGGTTAGAGTGGGATGAGCTGGCCAGAGGTCTCTGGCCCATCAGCAAGAGCAGCACCAGGGGCCTCCTGCTCACTTGTTGGCATGCTGTGCTATTGGTGAGAGACGTGCTTCTCCTTCCATCAGCAAGGAAACTCCCGTACGGTGCTGCAGTGCCTGTAATGTGTTAAAAGACAAATGGCTCAAAGGTGGGAGGGTCAGAGGAGTCCGCCTATCCTTCCTCCTCCTCCCCTGAGTGTGGCTCGGAGGGATTGGAGCTGCAAGCCCAGACATGAAAAGCCCACCATTGACAATTCTAAATCAGGTGGGTATATGGCAAGTTACCTGGTAATTCAAAATGACTACAAAAATCATACTGGTTTAAAGACAACATAAAAATGATTCAGTTTGTAATCTAATTATCCTGGAAATATTTTTTCTTTCGTCTCAGTCTATGTGTAATTTAGAGGAATGGGGAAGGTTACACTATTTTTCTCTCTTTCTGTGGTTTCGTGTCTTGCTTACTTCACCTTCTGCTGTGTCTCTTCTTTTTGAGTCTGTGTTGCAGGTATTGTTCCGTTGGCTAATTGTTGTGATATTAATTTGTTTGTTTCTTTACCCAGTCAATCACCTATTTGAAATACAGTATGAGAATCTGTTTGTTTTGTATATAAATTGTATTGGGCAACACTTTTCATATGATTCAACTGTTTCTTTTATGATACACATACAATACCATTAGGCACATGTGGAGGTAAAATACAGCTTACGACATTTAACATGAAAGGTTATTATTAAATTACATTTGACATTTCTGGTTGTAACCCGTGTTTATTTCATGCTAAATTGACCCCAACCTTCCAGGTCAAATGTGAACATTGAAACGGAAAAGCTGTCACATTTCATTTAACAAGTCAAATGAAAGTGCCACGCACCATTGTCTTCAGCTGAGCTCTTCGCTTATCTTTCCCGTTCATCAGAGTGGAAGTCTACTGTATAGCAAGTGTCCCTGACAAAGAAGTGAAAGACAACTCATACAGCTCTAATGAACGCATAGTGCAAGTAAGTGCGCATTGATTAAGAAATGTTACATCATGTTTGGGACATGCGTTCAGAAGAAACAAAAGTTTTGTTTGGTGGCATAACTAAGAAGCATTATAATTGTTCCTGGAACAATGCTGTCCATCAGGGTGACTATGGCCAATGTTTCTCTGCATGGTGGAGAAAGAGACTTTTAACAGGTTGGCGTACTGTATCAACAAAGGAGACAATGTATGAAATACTCCTTTTGAAATACATCTCAAAACCCCCCCTCCAGATACAGTGGGTCAACACAAGAACTAGTAGGACAGTAGGCACACAGCTACAGTAATTGTGACACACAGGCGTACACGGCACAGTGATATCATGAGAAAATAAGCATTCATTCATAGAAGAAAAAAAGCTAATTAAAGTAAGATAAATAGCAAATGCTGCACCCTTACCTTAACATCCTAATGCCCTATGTTATTTCCCCAGTATGCTGTACAGTACCTGTCAGGTGGCTCAAGGTTGACACTAAGTGCATTACCACTTTTGATGAGACAGACAAAGACCCTTCTACAATAATGTAAAAATGTATGAAGGTCAACAGAAGACACATGAAATGATTTAGCAGGGTGTGCTGGTCTTCTGCTTGGTGCATCCTGCTTTGCACCAGTTGCTTGCCAGGAGAGGTTCCTGTTCTGACACTGTACTGGATAAACTGGTCAGAAAATGGATGGAAGATTTACCAGTTTAGCTTCTTTCTACAGTGAACCTCACAAATAATTAAGGATTACATTTGAAATATCCTCTTAGAGATTCCAAATAAATAAATGTATATACACGTGGATATTTTATCATCACACACATTTCCTACCTGACTCCATATACAGGTAGCCTTACTTTATTAGATTTCTTCATTGTAATGGCTTACAACTATATATACTTTCCATATTTGGAATAGTAAAAGACAAGCAATCACAGATGTATTATACACTACCATATTCGGGGTCTAGCTAGCTCTTTCTTTACATTTTCTTTATACCAATGTTGATGAAAGGATATTTCAATGTGCACTGACACCGAGTCCTGAAAACACTAATGGTGATGGTTGGGATAAATGAAGCACGCATCACTGAGCAATCAATTAAATCTTTCAGTGTCTGTTCATCTTTTATTCCTTTTCATTTATCAAAGAAAAAAATGTTTCATTCCAGGGACTGTTGTACATAGAATTCTCTACCTAGGGGGTTCCAGTATGTTGAAAGGAAACTGTTTAGTTTGCCTTTGTCACAGTTCTGTCAGCAGTTCAGCATTCTAACTTCTCTGTGCAACGTTTTTAAAAAAAGTAATCTACCCCACCCCTCTATTTGGGAACAACATAAAGGTTCGATTTGTGGTTAGTGATATTATTTCTAGGTGCAGAGATTTTATTTTAAAAAGGATGACCAATGCTTAATTTGTCAATGCCAAAAAAAGCCCCGTTGTGGCTTCCTTTTTCAAAAACATTATCAAAATCAATTTTATTTTTAAAAATGTTTTAGCCTACGTTATCTATAGTGCCTCACAAAAGTATTCTCATTTTATGAATAGCAATACAAATGCCAATAGAAAACAGTCCAAATTTAATGTTCAGATTGATTGTTTTTTGCTCTTACTGACACAAGAAGATAAATGTTAACCTTGCACAGAAAAATATGTTTAATAGATAAGTATTCTCCTCTTTTGTTATGGCAAATTTCAATTAGTTCAGGCGCACACAAAATTACTCTCTATCTTTATGCTATCTTTACGTAATAGTGGTTCACATTAATTTCTCAATACAGTAAATACACCTGTCTGTGTATAATAGTAATAATAATAATAAACTTTATTTTGTATAGAGCCTTTAAAGGTGGCTTCTCAAAGCGCTTTACAGAACAAGTAATAGGTTTATTCCATGGTGAAAAGAGAAGAAAAAAAACACAACGATTTGGCCATGGAGCCTTCTTCAGGTGTGAGCGCTACAGAATGACAACAACAATAAATAAAAAGAATACACAAGATAAAACACAATTACAATATACAGACGAGACCGTGGATGGTGGTACTAAGTATACAGGTAGAAGGAACAGAGGAGTAAAGAGTGGAACCAGTTCAGTAAAGGCTCTTCTAAAGAAGAAGGTTTTGAGTCTGGATTTGAAGGAGTTTAGAGAAGTCGACTCTCTGATATCCTTGGGGAGAGAGTTCCAGAGCTTGGGGGCATAACAGGAGAAGGCCCTGTCACCCATATAATGTAGACGGGCTTGGGGGACAGTAAGGAGGGCAGAATTTGAAGAGCGGAGGTTGCGAGGTGGGGAGTAGGGCAATAATAGTTCAGACAGGTACTGAGGTGCCAAGCCATGCAGAGCCTTATAGGTGAGCGTGATGATTTTAAAGTCCACACGGAATTTGACAGGAAGCCAGTGCAAGGACTCCAGGATAGGAGTAATGTGATTACTTGCCTATAGACCTGGTCAGGATTCTGGCCGCTGAATTTTGGACCACAGTTTTTTCAATGTAGATTTAGATACCCCATCGAGTAGAGCATTACAGTAGTCAATTTGGGAAAACACAAATGTGTTGATCATTTTTTCAGCCACAGTTAGTGATACCATAGGGTGTAGTCAAGCGATATTTTTGAGGTGAAAAAAAGATGTTTTGACAATTTGCTGCACATGTTACTGAAAGTTAAGCCATAATCGAATATCACCCCAATTTAGACTGAAGCTCAAGTACCTAGCCATCTACAGATAGGGTTATAGGATTGGCTTTAAAAAGTTGATGGGGGGTGCCAATAAGCACAACTTCAGTCTTGTCACAGTTAAGATGAAGGAAATTTTGAGTCATCCAAGTTTTTACGTTAGAGATGCAATTAGATTGAATAGAGACAGCCACATCAGTGTCAGGTTTGGTATAGATGTATATTTGAGTATCATCAGCATAGAAAATATAGCTGAGACCATGTGATCTTAAAAGCTGACCAAGTGGAAACATGTAAATGCTGAAGAGCAAGGGGCCCAGTATTGAGCCCTGAGGAACACCAGACTTAATAAGACCAATTTCAAACCTATTCCCATTAAGAGAGACAAAGTGACAGCGATCAGTATGACTATTGGTGAATAAGGTCCCCTAGTCAGGTAGTGAATTTCAAGCAACGATTCAGCCATGAAGACCATAGTGCTTTCAAAGTAATTCAGTAATAAATTAAAAACATACAGATTAGGAGAAGTTCATAAAACAAATTCTCAGAGACTCTGAATATCCCTTTTACATTACCTATGAAGGGTAAAGTCGATCACTGAGAAGTTGAAGATGCATCATACCACCCAAACACTGCCTATATCAGGCTATAACTCCTAGCCAGGGTGGAAACTGGTTAGGGATGCATGAGGCCAATAGGGATTTTGAAAGAGCTACAGAGTTCAACAGATGAGATGGGAAACAATATTCATGACTTGACAATATCCAGCAAAGCTGGCCTGTATATTAGACTGGCAAACCCATCTCAAATCCTGCATGGAGTTTGCAACCAAGCATGGAAGTGATACTGAAAACAAAAAAGTGATACTGAAATCTTTATTGATCAAACAAGACTACATTGGATTATTTTGGTCTAAAACCAAAGTGTTACATCTGGCATAAACCCAACACATCGGCTAGACAACACTATCCCTACTATCAAGCTTGGTGATGTAACCATTATGTAATTCGGCTGCTTCTCCTCAGAAGGGACCATGAACCTTCTGAAGATTGAGAGGAAAATGGGTGGAGCAATATAGAAACAAATCTCAGAGGAAACCTGCTTCAGTCTGCTAAAGTACTGTAAGTCTCCAACACTGTGTTGAAAGTTCACTTTCAGCTGAATAATGACCCAAAGTGCAGGTCCAGATCTGCACTGGTCTGACTCAAAAAGAGGAAAGTTCATGTTAAAAGAGGAAAGACTTGAAAATTGCTATCCATCAATGATACCCATCCAACATGAGAGTCTAAGCATGATTGCAAAAAAGGTTGGGTGAAATTATTCCATCCCAGTGAGCAGAGTTGTTAGAGACTTATCCTAAATTGCTCGAAAATTAAGGTGCTTCAACCAGTTATTAAGCAGATTGAATACTTGCAATAAATCAGTGTACTAAAATATGCAATCAACATATTTTAGTTTTGATTTTTCTTTGCAGTTTTTTTATACATTGAATGTCTTTTGCCCATAAAAGTATTCACTATGAGCATTCAAACGTGTGACTAGAAATATTCAGTTTAACACAATGGGTGAATACTCTTGCAAGGCACTGTGAATTTCCAATCTCCTATTTTTATTACCATTAATAAGTTGTCTTCTAATACTGTACAGTATGTTCTTCTTATAAAATAATTTGAAGTTAATAAAACCAGATCTCGAAGTTAGTAAGCAGTATTTTTCAATGTGATTGTAAAGCATTACCAAACATTTGTGCCTAAAATGGTACAGTAATTAATTGGAAGCAAGAATCCTAAAGAAACATGAATTAAGTTGCAAAGCAGTTCAGATGCATATGAAGTTACATAATTAAGACTTTAAAATATTTTTTGTCCTACATTGTCCTACATCTTATTTTTTCACGTTATGAAAATCTTACTGTATTCAGCATAGCAATATAGGCTTAGAAATTATCTTTAATTTGATTGTGCAATGTGCATTATTATTATTATTATTATTGCACTGAGTCAAAAACAGGTCAGATACAATAGGCTGTCAAAGAGCATAACATGATATGGATTTTATATCTCAAATATATAGCAAGACCAGCTAGGGCTCCCACTTAAAAATAATGAAAATAATATCACTGTATCTCCATGTTACAAAGAATCAATTATTCCTAAGGTTCTGATACACAACTGAAAAACAAAACACGATTAAGAGTCATTTTCAAATTAATGTAAATTCAATTAATACATATAAAGAAATGAACAATTAGGGAAATAGTTCCTTAAAACCCATGCACTCCAGTAGTTTAATATAGAAAACAATTCATTTTGTGATACTGGACTCTGCAAAACCCATTATGGGTTTATTGGCATAAATGTGAGTAAATTCACTAGATAGCAATCCTTCAGCAAACACCGTTCTTTTTCCCTAGAAGCCTGAGCAAACATTCAAATGCCTCTGGAATGAAGTATTATCTTAAGGCTTTCCTAAAGAGAAAGCTAGAGGACTGTGAAGTACCTAAGGTATGCTTGACCTGGTGCCTCTAATTTAAATCTATGAAAGATGAGTAGCGGGTAGTTTAAGAAATTACCTCTTCACGCATATAACAGATAGTGATCCCAGTAAGTAGCTCTAAAATCCATCAAAGGAAAAAAACAGTAGCCTTCCTGGCTTTTAAAGCCTTGGTCTATCCCAAAAGCTCTTCAAAAGCTTTAAAAGCTTCTTACATTGAAAGATTTCCCATCCAAGTCACAAAACAAACAGAATATTCAGTGAATAAAAAAGACACCTTAACAAACACATGGTTAGTCAACAGAATTACTTTATATGGTCAAGTTTGTATTCTTTACAATTTATATATTATGATTTACAAGATTACAATTCACTTGAAATTTAACATTAAACCCTGCATAGAACGTAACAGCAGGGACATACAAAAAGGATCTTTTTAATGCTTGTCAAATGCAAAGCTTGAAATAGAAATCTTCCTCGGTTTCATCTGTTTGTGAAGTAAGGGCTTATGTGGAAGTCGTATAGGCTTCATTTATTGCCGTGATATTAGTGTCCTATCTCCTGGACCACAAAGTGCAATATGGCATTCTGGATGGTTATTGTGAAGGCAGTCCATGAGACCTTGACCCAGTGGTGTGGAGACCAACGTGATTGGAGGTCTCAATCTGCTGCAAAGCTCGCTGTTCTGTGTCTATCAGACCAGCCGTTGAGATATTCCAGGTGGTACATCTTCTACTGCCTGTTCTGCCACTGAGAATGTAGTTACCAATGTCTGAAGGTTGCAAGAATCCTGACAGGCCATCACAGTATCTGAAGCAGCTCCACATTGACGGATACTTTCCAGATTTCATTAATTCACCAGAATAATTCTTTGCATTTATACAGTGTCTTGCGTTCCATAGGACCCCAAAGCACTTTACATGTAGGAGAAACTACTGTACATCATCTACAGCTGAAGTGCAGCACCTACCTGGGTGGCATATGGCAGCCTTTATACATCATATACTGTGCATCATTATACATCAGCAGCCCCACTGCACAATGGATCATGCAGATAAGTGAGAAAGTGCATTTAAATCAAGGGGTACATTTAGGTAGGTCAGACTGTGCTAGCCAAAAATGGTGTTTTGTGAAGCAGAAATTGAGGAAGAGGCCAAATTCTAATCTCTCACTTTGGATATGAGCTTAATGGATCTTGACGATGCTACGCAAATATTTTCTAGTAAGCTTCCCTCCACCCCAGCTTCACCATAGCAGCATTTCCTCCTTGGCTCATCCTTCGACAGTGAGGGGTAATGTTACAGCGCTGATCTCCTACTAGCACTGTTGTTTCCTCAGCCAGGTAAGTTAAGGCCAAAATGCTAAAAGCTATCCATTTCATCAGCTCGTTTCGTCATTCGCATTTGAGAATTAGCACTTTTACTCCTTTGAAAAATGGAACTATGGTAAAAAGTAGTCAGTCCCTTGGTTTAATATCTCATTGGTAAGATGAAACTTAAGAATATAAGAACATACGAAAGGTCTGCAAAAGAGAGGGAGCTATTCAGCCTCTTTTTCTATTCATTTTGCTCGTTTGGTGATTGAGAAGAAGCTACAGTAGGTAGATCTAAGATTTCATCCAGTTGTTTCTTAAAATTACCCAGAGTTTTGGCCTCAAGTACCTGTTTGGGAAACATATTCCAGTTACCCACTATGACTTGGTAGATTTTGACCAAAGCTAGGTTTGTTTTTCAAACACCTTCATATCAAGCAAAAATTACTGTTGTATACTCTTCTGCAATGGACTTTAAACCTGGAGCACACTTAAACCATTTGGGTTGACAGATATTCTTTCCATAAAGGTGGACCTGAGGTGACAACATTCCCTCTTGACCACAATTTTCAAACCAATTTCCTGACAGTCAGTTGCCTAGAAGGTCTGTTTCTTAGTTTGAAACTGTTCATAAGACTTTCTTCAAAGTTTAAAAATGTTGCATAAAACAGAATTATACATGGAAGACAATATCCATGTTTTTTTGTGATTCAGTGCTTAGTACTGTATGTGCTCAATGTGTTCTACGTAACCCAGACCTGTGTTCTTTTACTCTGGCACGATTTACATATACTACTGTATGTACCATTCCATTGATTTGAATTCTGTGTCTTTAACCGTTCCCACCACGCTCCCTCTCGTCAATTCTACCAGAATGTCATTTCATAAAATTGTCACTTTTCAAAAGCCTCCCCATAACTTTCCTAACAGGACGACAGCTTTGGTAGAAATTTAGTCCAGTACTTCTTCAAAGCCAACAGACAGTACAGTGGCTAACCGCTGGTACATTTTTGTTAGGAAAGTCATCTTCTTATTATCACTTCATAAGAATGCTAGCCAGAAATTAAGTTGACAGCAGTTGTAAAAATCCAATGCCACACAGTTTGTTGGTAAAGTCAGGCATGCATATGGCAGCCTTAAATACAGTGTATGTTACAGCAGAGTTAAATAAAGTCAGATGTAATCATGCAGAACATTAATTCTATAGTCCTTTCAAATTAGAGGGATTTCTGCTGGTGCCAGGATACCACTGCCCAGAGTTTTGTCCTCAACATCACATAAAACATTTATTTGTATAAAATACAGAAAGAATCATATATATATTCATTTCCTTAAAAAATGCTTGTATTTTGAAACAGTGACCAGAAACTCCTTCAAAAGTATAACACATAACTCTTTGAAACTGTTTACTGTACAGTACATACATACTACTGATGAGATACAGAAATCACAGCCATTACTTTAGTGTACTCACATTCTTTTCACAGAAAGCTGCTTAAAAAAAGGAACAAGTTAAATTGTGTATGCAAACATAATTTTATGCTGTTTTAACCATCTGTATGTAATAAACAGAGGTTTTGAAGCAGCACAATTCAAAGTGATTCTGTGGTTATTGTACTTATGGTTCTTCTGTTTTCTGCTAGAGCAGAAACATCCCAAAATTTCCATCTAAGTGAAGAATGAGAAAAATATTGAATGTTATTTACAGAAATGCCATACACAGAAAGCATTCTGCATAAAAAGCCTTCGCAAAACTTGGTTGATCTCGTAAATTGTGAATGCAAAACACAGGTGAGGCCCTAAGTGATTCAGGAGTTCAAACATGCAACACTTTTTAAGTTACAACATTTTCCACAGCCTTCCAAAACAGATATTTGAGATCGAACAAATTGTAGAGTTCAGCAACCACATAAGCCTAACTCCTGGGAACAGTTATCCAAACTACATGACTATTATGCAGTGATGACAAGAGGGTGAAGGAGAGAAAGTACCCCTATGATGAACCCTTCATCTTAAGGGATTCCAAAAATGTAAGTAAAGATTATAATTACAAAAAACAGATGAATTAATAAATCAATGGGTTTCCATACATTCGGTTGAAAATGTTTAAATTCAACTGTTGAAAACAACTGAAGAGATGATAAACAAAATGCACCAGAGCTCTCTGGTGAGATCTCTCTTGACTGGCCTGACCCTGTGATTTACCAGGAACTGAAATACTACACCAAAACACCTTGCCAAAAAATTCTGCCTTCTGACTTGAAGAGAATATGTAAATCCACACAAAAGATCAGAATAATTACAGTATAAAGGGGCCAATAAATCCTGCCTCCCTTAAAGCATGTCTTAAGCGCGAGTCATGTGTGCTTTATGAGTACTGAAAATTATATATTCTGTAATTAGTGACTGAAGCCTGTAGTTATGAAACAAAATCAACCCTATTGAAGAGCAGGAATGGTCCTCTGGACAGTTCCTTCATTAGTTCAGTAAACAGGTCATGTCAACCACAAGCATAAATGAAAAAATATTCATGGGGGGAGTTACAATACATTCTAATGAAAAATTGAGATAAAGCAAGCAAATAAGTTCATGTGTGGACAATAAGTATTACATGCAGTACAGTAGAAATTAAACTAAAGGGAATGGGGCTCGATGGAGTTTATAACAGAAGTTTGGGGGAATGGTTAGTTCTAAACTCACACACTTCTGCTTGACTACATACTGTATATAAATCTCACACCCGGGTCTGCCCTTGGTGGAGCTCTCACAATAACTCCAGCAAACCCATCACACTCCTGCAGGAGCTCCCTACAGTAGCTCTCTCCTCGCACTATTGAGTGGGGGTTGGAGAGATCTGGGCAGCCTGTCCTCATGACTGGGCTGCCATTCTGTCAGTTAGGGGAGTCACATATTTCATCCCTCTATTGCATTCATTAGGATCCAACCCAACAACTCATTTTGATTTAGTACATCATAATAAAGGATAACGAACACACATCAGAGGAGAGATAAATGTTAAATGAAATGAAGAACGTCAGTTCGACATTGTACAGTAGTTCAAGTACATAGCTTACGCAAGCCACACCTGAAGAAGGCTCCACAGCCGAAACGTTGTGTTTCTTTTCTTCTGTTTTCAGCACGGAATAAACCTATTACCTGTTCCTTTGCATTTGACACTGTAAAATGTCATATGAGTACAGATCAGAATCAAATTCAAAATCGTGATCTGTAGATGTGTTCTCGGTGTTTGTAATGGAAAGGGAAAGTCGCACAGCCGTTGTTTTTTTTTAAATAAAGGAACAAATATCATAGTGGCCAAACATTATTATGACTTCCTGTCTTTGTTGTGATATGTCCAGTAGGCCTATTGGTCTTTCTTGCATTTAATTCAGTTAGGGACATGTGTTTTCCTCCCTAAGTACCTATTCCATTAAAAAAAATGTAAAGGAAAAAAGATCTTTAAAAAGAAAACAATCACAGTGTCATAAAATACACCGTGTTTCAGAGGTCATAAAAAGCTACAGCTTTGAAGTGGAAGAGCAAAGCCATGGAGATACTCTTAGGGGTATAAAATTCAATTTCATATAAATGTTTGTGCAAAGCAAGGCGGCCATTGTGAGAAGTGTCTATTGCTGACAGATGTTGTTTTAAACCCTTGATGGTAAATGTTTCATACATAACGCCAAACGTTTTTACAATACATTACACAAATCCAAACTATACCTGTGTAATTCTCACTTGCAAGAAAAAACTAAACAAAATAGTAGCAGTAAAAATTAGGACTGGATTCTCAGATTAGAAAATGAAATGTATGCTTTATGGAATATTCTTATCCATGCAGCTAAGAATGCTATTGTTTCTACAGGAGAAAAATAAACTGGATAGAATGAAGTACAGTCCTGTTTGTTACACTGACCCCAATAGTGTGTTATAATACCTATAAAAACACAGGTCAAAGAACTGTGTAATTAATTTTCCTGGAATTCCAAGCTCCTGTACAAATTTCGGGCTGACACACAGACACAGACAAATAAAACAAATGTAAGCAAGGTCCATCCGTTTTAAAAACCAAAAACTATTTCACCAAAACAAGACTTTGACTTGGCAAAGAGCAAACAGGGCTGCAGTCAAAGCATCTCTTCACACAACCCCCTTCAGGTTAGTGCGGGAAGTCTTTTTGTATACTGAAATGTAATTAACACACTTTAAAAATGACAAACACCTTCTTTTGTATAAAAGCTGTTTTATTTTCCTCTGCTTTTGCTTACTTTTATTGTGTTTTTAACTATTTCTTTTATGATATTCTTTTAATTCGTTTTTATTTTATTTTGTTTTTTTATGGTTTCTATTCGTGTAAAGCACTTTGAATTACCCGTGTGTCCGAAAATGTGCTATAGAAATAAATTTGCCGTGCCTGTGTCATGTTTAAAAAACATTTATTGCACGTTATTATACTTCAGCTGAATCACCATATTTTCGATAACCTTTCTATTATTTCACTGAGGTTAAAAAAATCTGTCTAATGAGAATGTGCATATTTAAATTTGAATACAGGCACTGTATATGAATCTGAAAACTTATGTCGAACCCATCTATACCATGACACTACCACATCACCTTTCAGTATTGGTGTGCGCACTGGTACTTTGCTGGTTCCTTTCTGCAGAAAATAATTCAGTGCTCACTTTTTTGTGTGAATTTGGAGTGTACTCCATTTTCTCCATTTCCATGTAATTCTTCTCAGTCTTACAATATTAGAAAGAAACTATGATACATTTCAAACTTTGTTGGTTAAAGAAAATGTTCCAACTCAACAACCAAATTTTAGTTCTACAGCTACTGTATACCACAGCTGTGGAAGACAATATTTGGAGCTCCTGTTGCAGGATATGAGAAGTTATCATTAATTCTCTTTAATCCCCAGTTTTTTACCTTTAATTTAATTGACATGTTTGACTTACTCAAATTTAATTATGTCGAAGAATAAAACAGAGCTGAATAAATTCAGACATGGGATCAGCACTCACAATTACGTCATTAGCCTGACATAAAACATTTCTTGCTTTAAGGTTTGACCTAAAGCCACTCCAGTTTTCAATAAAAAAAATCTGCATATGACATCAATTCTTCATTATTTTAAAGCTTGTAAATTAAAAGTTTACTGAGATCAATAAAGTGAAGGACAGAAGTATGAGGTATTTGGAATTTAGCATATATCTAAACAAACTAGCAATAACAGCTCCTAAACTTTCAGAATCAGGTTTCCATGACGAAATACTTAGTACTGTAGCCAGATGCCTGATGACAGCATACATGTTAATAAGTTACAGTAAGTACATAAGATACTTATGTATATTCATCGCTATAATTGAATTACTGAATTATGATTGGTATTATTATTATTAGTGATGTAGAGCAATAAAAGGGAACTTTAAAAAACTTTTTAAAAAATGTAGGAAAAAAAGGACATTACACATATCAAATATGTTTCAATATGTTTCATGGTCATTACTTTAAGTCGAAGAGATCTATAAAGTGTAGTGGGAAATTAATGTACTAAGAGACAAGTGCAAAATATTTATAATTTCCAAAAAGGAAATTTTGAAAGAAAATTACACATTTATCTTTGAATACTGAACTTCTGTGTAAACTATTGTATTTCCAGTGAGGGTGTCCTTTTATAAGCACTAAAAGTTCAACAAGAAATAATTAGAACAAAAATGGTTTGAGTGACAAAATCAGTTTTTTGGGCTATTATGTGTCACAGAAGTTATTCACTTAACCATTTCAGAATGGCAACTATTTTTGGTAACATGTAAAATATTACTTGATATCCATGTTGCGTTATAGTTTCATTTCATGTCAATTTATTTTGTTTTCTAAAGTTGATGCTATACATCATACTTTTTCCATGGCCACCTCTAGAACTAATTGAAAGCTCAAGAGAACAAAAACAACGCTGACATTCAACTCCTTTTTAGCATCGATTTTCTGCCAAGTTGCTTCTCTGTCTGCTAAAGGGCCTTTTAGGTATGATATTTAGTTTTCACCAGAAGCCTTTTAGTTTGCTTTGTGTTCTGCCTGGAACATTACTTTGTCAGCTCTAAGCTTTGCTGAACAGATGCATTCCAAAACACACACACACTTTCCTTAACTTGCACATGATAGCTGTACGTGGGAAACATTGTTGTGATAGTGCATATATCCTAAATCATCTCAAGCAAAGTGTCAAGATGTAAACTATATTCTTGTCTGTACAAAGCAAACACGATCTCTCCTATAAAAGACAGTGATAAATTGATTCTAATAAAAAAATAAATGAACATGTATTATCTGTTTGAAATTTTAGTGCAGCTTTCTCTGTAATGTTTAGGTCAGTGGAAAAGCTTATTTTCATCCTCATTAGTATCTGTTTAAGCATGTAGTTACTGAACGTCCATTAAAATACTGAACTACTCCGTGGAAGGGATTTGAGAAAACAAGTTTCTAATTTCAATTTATCTAAAATAAACAAACATTGTCTGTGGTTGATTTTGGACCACCTCATTAATTTTGGGTGTGTGTTTTTTTTATTTTACATTTTTTGAAGCAAGAATTAAACCAGTCCCATGCTTATTGTTAACTTGTTCTTTTTGCTTGGAAATTGATAAGATTATCTTTTGTTATCAGACAGCTAAATGTTTACATAAAATGGTGAAAAATATAAACACATTTAGGGAACATATGTGGAAGACAACATTCTGCATACTTTGAAAACAAAGTTTTTTTTTAGGATATTAAAATATTAAGCAAGCTTAGAGATTATCTGGGGAAGAGAGGAGTACATCATCCCCACCTGCAATCATTATTTTTATTTGTCAGAACGACTGCTTCTCTTAGGAGACTATAGTGAATGTTTAAATCTGATATGATTTTCCAGGATTGACAAAGCCGTCACAAAACAGTTTTTAGTTGGACCATTTTGGGGGGGGGGTTAAATTAAAAGGAATGCAAAAAAGGACTTTAGTGAAGCAGTACCTGTATTTAAAATGTACTGATTTATTTCAGCATTTTCGATTTAAATTAAATGGATAGAGACAATGCTAATGAGGTTTTAACCTCATTCAGGAGGAAGGTCAGATCCTAATCTCACCTATTTCTGTTTTTCTACATATATCTCACCTTCTGAACTTCCCTTTGTGCATTCAACTCGCACCCCTCCCGCCACCCCATCTTCACCCTTGCGTCAGCTCCACAGCTCATTTCTGGCAGAAGTGAGTACAGTTAGGCTGCAGTTCCCTCCACCAGGTGTGTTATGTCAAACAGACTCTAATACATTTTTCCTCTATTAGATTTATTAAGATCCGATCGAACTGCATAAATAATAGAACAGGGAGATTACAGAGCCTGCTACTTCTCATGGATACATGTTTCCAAAGTGCTCAAAAATATGCAAATGAGATCAGTACTGGGTTCTATAAATCTTTACAATGAATGTCATTTCTTGGTCCCAGAGTAAGACAGATTTTGGAAGAAGCTTTAGGTTTGTAGATTTCAGTCACTCTGTATTCAGAGCAGAGGTTTTCTGTGATGAGACTGAAATCAAATTTCTGTGAGTGCTGGAATTGGGATACAAACTATATAGATTCTGTCAACAATAATTACAAGAACATTTGAGTGTAAATCTGAGTAAACACTGAACATACATATGTTGATCACTTAACCTGTTTCTAAAACTTTCAGCAATGTAATAAATGAAGGATTCCATGTTGTTGCTGTACATAATTTAAAAAAACACCTTTTCTTTAACGCTAATCAGAGAGCTGTGCTTTGCCAGTTCTGCTGTGTCTAGCTCGCAATATTAAAGAAGTAAAATAAAAAGTCATATAGCACCTGAGTCTGCAAACACATAGTGCGCTGTCTGATATTGCTGTTATGCAATAACATGAAGGAAAATGACTGCATTAAATGAGCAGTACAGTCATCATATAACACTTCACCGGAATTGCAATATCATAATTTGATTAACATTCAACTTTTAAAAATTAAGTTATTTCATGTAGTAAGAATTTCATTCTTCTAGTCAGTATGAAAAGGTAAACAATAAGAGTAGAAAAGTAATTATGATTTTTTTTGCCATACAAATGCAGTCACCAGGAGTATTCAAACACAACTACTTGCAAAATGTGCAGGTAAAACAAAGACTTTTTGTCTGTATTTTTTTATTCATGGAGAAAATTGCCATTGTCTTTTCCATTCAGTTTTCTTCATATTGAAATAACGTCTGGCTTAGAATAGAAAATTCATTTTCCTTTTTAGTTTGCTTTTTAGTTCCTGACAGTATTGACATCTGATTTTGGCTGACTAATGGATCTTTGCAAAAAAATAAAACCACAAAAACATTTTATTTCTTGTGAAAATTGACCAAACAGAATTTAATACATTGGTTATTAAAGCTAATTAAAATGGTTGATCTTATTAAAATTGCAGCAAAAAACTTTGTGCCTTCTGTCATTTTTGGTCTTTTGTTTACTAGGTCAGACATCAAAGCAATGATTTCCAATTTACTTACTAAATCAAACACTTCTTTCATGTAAATATATATATTTATACTTTGAACAAAACACTTACTGTAGACTTATAGGACTGTTTGGATCACAGTTAAACTACAGTATATTTGTTGTACATCCTACATGTAGTTTCCGTGTGCTGCAAAGTGTACTCTTCCGATGTCTCTTAATCGAAATCTTTTCCACCCATATTTTCACAAAATTCAAATCCCTTTTCACTAATGAATTCCTTTGTTTTCCTTCACTTCTGCCCTTAAGACTTTTTCATATTATAGGCCCGATTTGGAATTTCATCAGAGGTTTTTTAAGATTGCAGGTGCTGTGGATTACTTCAGATCCCAGTCCTGTGATCCTCCAGGTTCTTATGTTAAAGCTTGTTTTCTAATACCTACTGCAGCTTTGAAGGAGCTTCAATGATGAAAAAAAAATAAATAAATCTGCTTTTCAATGCTTTTCAAGTTTCAATTGTCTTTGAAAGATAATTGGGATTCTTCAAGATGTGAAAATGTCTGACAGATAAAATAAACCAGAGGTTCAACAATCATTCTTAACGCAATCAAAAGCCTATTTCTTTAGACAGGTAAGCAAGTCTTCAACAAGCATGTGTATGTAAACTCGCAACTACTTTTACTGAGATACAAGCAAGAAATCTGAATTATTTTCATTGTTTAGTTGAATAGAATAGATTCTGATATTTCTAAATGAGTGTTCAATAGACACCTGAAGAAGGCTCCAGAGCTGAAATGTTGTGTTTCTTTTCTCCTTTTTTCAGCATGGAATAAACCATTACTTCTTCCTTTCTAAATAATATAGCAAATACAGGACATAAACCGAGGACCTTTATCGACAGGAGGGATCTTTAACAATCTATCCAGGCACAAAAATGAAGTTCATTATCGGGAATCCTCCAAGAAAAGTCTGCATGAGATTCTCAAATCAATAATCTTCTAACATCTAAATATGCAAGATGGGGGGAACACTCATTAGTTTAATTAATTATTATCTTAATGTCCTTTATTGTTGCCTTCCAATCCTGATAGAAGATCAGAAGGACTGATTCCCTCTCTCTATGTACATGTATAAATGCTCCTGGTGTTTTGATTTGCATGCTAGTAAGTTGGCAGGTTCTAATGCCCTGCAAGGCAGTGTATCATTTAGTCTTTGAGCACATTATGGTGATGCAGTCTTCTAGAAACCTCAAGAGCCTGGAATTGTCATGCAACAGGAACCCAGCCTTATGTCACAGTGAAATTCTCCACTGTCTGAGGAGGCACTGTGTGGCTCAGAACTAGGTTTTGAAGGACAGATCTGCACACACCACCCTGGCTGTGCTGATTTTCATTGTTAAAACATCTGAAACATACACAACATGTTTGGAAGGACTGTAGAATTTATTTTTTTTAAATAATGATCTGAAAAGTAATTGCTATCAAACTGCTGAGCTCAGAATTTAAAAAGTATGTGAGTACTACCTGTCTAGTTTACAGAATTATTGCTTTCTTGAGTAAAGACAAAAAGGTGTAATTGGCAAACAATGTCAAATTGGCCATACAAGCTGACTTATGCTGCCTTACAATTTGAATAAATTGGTCAGTCAGCTTTTTAGGAAAGTAATGTTGCAGTCCAAGAGCTGGGAGCAGTGAAACTCTAGAGGAGTCTGGAATAGAAAGAGAACAGATGACAGTAAGGCATAACTCCCTGTCCTACAGAGGCAATAAATGAAGAGACTGAAATGTCCAGTAGTTTAACAGACACTGGCATGGATGCTGATGGTTCAGATTTATAAGAGAGAACACATTAGGTCTGGGAGCATGTGAGCCCTGAAGAGAGAGAGGGCATTGAACTGTTAGTGCCAGAAATGAGGTTGTATGTGCTATTGACAAGGAGCCCTGCAGAGAGTCCTGCTGCCCTGATGCTCAGGCAACAAATCCGCCAGAACTAGTAGATGGGCTCTTGGCCAAAGTAAACAGAGGACAGAATTAGGCCTGAGGTTCTGCAAGATAAATTAGACCAAAAGTTTAGAAGCAGAACCCCCACAGTAGTTCTCACTTAAATACCACTGGTATCATCTGTACATTCAGGACATCCAGCAAAAATGAAAAAAAAAAGATATGGTTTGAATCCTCTTGTGGATAAGATGGGTATAGATTTATTTACTTATGTTTGAAAGATGTGAAACACAAACAGATGTGTATACATCTGAACCAAGAGGGAACAAGAATATTATATATAGGGTGACTCTTGTGCAAATTATTCAGAATTGTATTATTTAATTTAGGGACCAGGGTATGGGGAACTCAAAATAAAATCCGTTCAAATAGTTGTAGCCCCCTGAATAACAGACAACAGAGAATAATAGAGAACAGAGTAGATTGGAAAGCCGGAGTGGAGATGCTATACAACAAAAACAGCAGAGCAATGGATTTAGAATCTTATCATGAAACAAAGATTTTATAAGTTACAAAACATAGATTGCAAGTGCTTTGTGCTTGGTGATAGGGGTGAGGTGAATATAAAATTTTCAGAAATCCACACAAAACTGTAGAGGAGATGGGGTAGCAGTATAAAGGTTTTTAAATAGTGGAATAATAAAATGCTACAAATGTTTCAGAATCTTTATAGATCAAACTTGAGAATGAAACTTTAAGACAGGAGTATGCTACAGACCACCCAGCGCAGATCACAATGATCCTTCTTTATACCTTTATATCTGTGCTATACAATACCAATATCTGTGTAATACAAAACAGCCATCCATTTTATAACTCTTACCCAAATTCAGGGTCACAGGGAAGCCAGAGTTCATCCCAGCAAAAAACACGCACAAGACAGGATACACCCAGGATGGGACACTAGTACAGCACAGGGCAGACAGACACAAGCACATTCACACCACTGCCAATGGTCCCAGGAGGAACCCACACAAACACAGGGCAAACATATCATTTCCACACGTACCACTCTAGGAATCAAACCCAGTTCTGCAGCACAGAGAGGCAGCAATGCTAACCACTGTGCCGCCATGTTGCCTGAGAGCAAAACAGATTGTGGAATTTCATCTGCCTCAAGCCTAGTGGACTAAACCAAAAGGGAGCGACATGCTAAAACTCTTACCCAGCAAAGGAAAGTGTTTACCTTCTTCTGACTTTCTTTGGCCACCAAGACAGAGAAAGAGAGGGAGATAAAAAAGAAGAATTGCAAATCTGTGACATTTATATAAGTGCCTTTGACATATATTTCAAAACCAGAACAGGGGTGTTCACAAAAGAGGAAAATAACTTGCCACAGGGTCAAAAACAACCCCATTAAATTCTAAAGGACACAGTGTCACCAGGTGAGGTGTTAAAGAGTCTAGGAGACCTTCAAACAAAATCAGAAACTCAGGTCCTGGATACTTGGGCATTACTGATCCAATGGTATGATTCACAAGATGATTAATAAAGTTGCCCTGGCTGAAATCTACTTTGGGTATGCACAATATGGTCTAATGTTTCCCTTGTTTTCAAATTATGTGCTAATTTCTTATTTCTCCACCTGATCTGGTGGGTATTGGGGATGATGATGCATAATACCTTCACACTTCTGTAAAGTGTTTTGGGACCTTTAGGAAGAAAAGTGCTGTATAGACGCTAGGTTTTATTAAATTTAACAGCATTTAAGACACAACAGTCTTGTGTTGTGGGTTGTGGAAGTCTTGAACAACCTCCAAAGCCATCTGGTTGAAGCAGGCTCCATATGATCCTGTAGGAAACTGATAGAAGAAATTGGGATTGGGATAACTACTTTAGGAGTATGTGTACAATTTTGTTTTCAGTTTGACATTGTAGAGTGTTTTGTGATGATCAACAGTACTAAATCACTATTAAATACATTGTGATTCCTTATTGTAACACAATAAAGAGTGAAAGAGTCAAGGGGGTGAATACTTTTAATTGCCACTGTATACTGTATACACTTGTTTCCACTTCCTTTATTAAATTAATATGCAAATCATCTGCCCAATCCACAATTTTGTCCAATTTGTAGTTTCCTTGCCAGTTTCTATTTGATATTTACCTATTTTTTAGTATAATATGTAAATTTAGCTTCTGTACATTAGTAGTTACCCTAGAAACAAAATTAGCAAGGTACCTAAAGCTGATCCCTGCAGTATACTACTGCATATACCCTTACAATTAAAATTAAGAAAATATGGTGCAACTGTGAATCTGAGCAGGGCAGGGTGACCTCAAAAACTGAGTATCCAGGTGAGAAGGGCGCTACTCAGGAAGACCTTCAGGCCTATGACAACTCTGAAGGAATTACAGTCTTCCATGGCTGAGATGGGAGAAATTGTTCATACAGTATGACCACAATTGCCTGGGTGCTGCACAAATTTGCGCTTCATGGAAGAGTAGAAAAACTAACACCCTTGTTGAAAAAAAAACATATCAGGTCTTGACTACAGTTTGCCAAAAGATATGTACTGTAGGAGACTCTGAGATCGTGAAAGAAGATTGTATTGTCTGATGAGTCCATAATTGACCTTTTTGACCTCAGTGTTAAGCCCTATGCTTGGCACAAGTGTAACACTGCACATCACACTGAGAACACCATCCCTAGTGTGAAGCATGGTGGTGGTAGCATCATGCTAAGGGGATGCTTCACTGCATCAGGGCAAGCAAGATAGAATCCAACATGAATGCATCAAAGTACAGAATAATTCTGGAGGAAAACCTGCTTTAGTCTGCAAGAGACCTTGGACATGGAAGAACATTCATCTTACAACAGTACAATGACCCAAAAAATACAGTACAGACAGAAAAAGTCAGTATTCTGGAGCGTCCAGTCAAAACCTTAATCCGAAAGAGAATCTATGGCATGAGTTGAAAATTGTGGTTCACCAATGGTCCCCATTCATCTTGAGGGAGCTTGAGCAACTTTGCAAGAAAAATGGCCAGACATTGCAATGTCCAGATGTGCAAAGCTGGTAGAGACTCATTCAAGAACTCTCATGACTGTCAAAAGTGCCTCTAGCAAATATTGACTCAAGGGAGGCGAATACATATGCGGTTATTTTCTGTGTTCGATTTATAATTTTAGAGCATCCGTAGAATTTTGTTTTCTCTTTGACATTATAGAGTGTTTTATGTTGATCAATGGCAAAAATAAAATCTTGGTTAAATACAATTCGAGTCAATATAGTAACACCATGAAATGCAAAACAGACAAAGGGGGTGAAAACCTTTGATAGGCACTCTTAGTTACTTGTCATTCTGATCATATGTAATTTGTGTGGGATCTGAATGTTAAAGTGGATTCCTCCATGCTCTCTTCTAATCTGGGAAAGGAATAAAAAGCAAACAAAACTTTGAAGTTATAGAAAATGGTATGTAATTTAAATCAAGGAAAGTTACGCTCTAACTTTACAATACACCAGTAAGACCTCATTTGGAGTATTATATTCCATTTTGGTCACCTTACTTTAGAATATTACAGATATAAATATTACAGCTTATAGAAAGGCAACAGGGAGGATTTCTGGTAACTCGGTGGTGCCATATATGGCCAAATTATAAGTAGACAGACAAGAGACTTGATCCTACCATATAAAAAACCTAAGGGATGTAGAAAAATCAACCCATACAGCTATTTTCAACTTAGTAGTGAAACAAGAAAATGGAAGTGCAAAGTAAAATGAAATCCATATAAAGAGAGAACAGAAAACACATCTTTATGCGCAGAGTTTGGGGTATCTCGAATGAAATGTTAGACTGCCTTAGTGACTAAGCTACAGGCAAGAAGGGCCTAGTGGTGTACTCTGAGCGGAAACTCTCATGGTTTCACGTCCTTCTCAAAAAGTAAGCACGTACAGTATATGAACACTGGTGAACTATTCTCAAAATATCATCACTTTATTCTCACAGCACAATCGGTTATCACAAAAGAGTGTCTAATTTAATCGATATCACATCTAATGTTGGCTGTGATATATTTTAAAATAAACTTTTAGGTTTCTTTTCAGCTATTTAAATTGGGACTTCTATTGTGCTTTACAAGTCATCCAGAGACATCGTTTTAGTGCTCGCAAACTACGTGCCAGCTATGCAAATATTTGTGTTTTTAAGGATATTCTACAATACTCCTATACTTTTACTATAACGGGTGAAAACAGTGATTTTTAAAACAGTTTTTGTAGAAATGTTTACATGAATTTCAGATAAAACACACGTAAGAACAGTGACTCGGTCCAGAAAATTGAAAGTCTAAAACAAGCTTGCGGTGCTCCAGGGAAACACACTGACGGCTCGTTCGTATGTTATTTTTTTCTTTCACCATTACAAATGAAAATCCCAAAGCTAAGGCAATCTTTTTTCCGTCTTGATTGCGAAAGATCGAAGTAAAATTTGCCAGTTTTCATTTCTTTTTAAATCAACCTGTTCACCATAAGACGTTATAGTAACTCGGGGGATAAATCACAAGAAATGATTAGGTTAAGTCTTATTCCCATGCTACATTATCTTGTTTGCTTTAGGGCTTTGGGATAAGCATATTTCCTGATTGCTTAGCTAACACTTGATACGATACAGTGGAGTTCAGAGACTTAGGGATACTAGAGCAAGCACCCCTCCAATCTGAGCACAAACCGTAAAAAGCAATCCTTTGAGCCTATCACACTCCTCATAAACCTTAGATGTGACCTCTGTCACAGTGGAGAATGTCAGTCAGGAAACTTGGAATCCAAGTAGCAACTTTAGTCCTCGGTTTCCTTCGGTAACGTGATATGTCCATAGAATTTAGCGTATTAAAATATTTGGGAAACGAATGAAACAAAATGATTGTTGTTACTAAATATTACAACCGCACACTGGATAGATTAATTCCCGAAATTGAGCACAATGTTTTCTCGTGCCAATCTGAAAAAGCCTAACAACCAAGGATTGACCATGGCAGTTGAATTTAAATCACGAAGAAAATTGTTAACTTGTGTTAAAAAAAAACTGTGCATAGATTATTGTTGTAAATGTAAGTATTTCTAAGAAATAGTTCCACACTGCCTACAAAAGGGATCAAAACTACAGTGCGTTATCTAGTAAATTATTTAAAACAGTTACTGTATATTGTTTTTCAGTTAGTCTCGCAGCGCCAGTGGATATTTATCTGCTTTGTTTGCAATCAGACCATTGAATGTGTTCCCTTAAACTAGCATAACAAATACTGCCGGCTGATTTCAATATTTTGTAATTTATCTGGTAAAAGTTACTTGCAAAGTTTTACACTACCTTGAGTTAATGGACTGTTGGTACTCCAGAGTGGCAATCTTCTTACATTTTTGTATTCGTTTCTTGGGGGGTGAAGTAAGATATTATATATCTTATATTACATCTGTCTTATGTTTACTTAATAAACCTTTCATCTGAATCACCATTAAATTTATGTTTAGGCCAGAAACAAATATGCGTGATATATCCTGTAGCATACTGTATATAATAATATATCTGCCTGAGATACAAAGAAGAATGTCAATGAGACCTTAGAGGAAACTGGTTTATAAGTTTCTATGTGGATCAGAAATTTTGCATTTTACTGAGGATATATCTTTCTGATGTGTTCTAATTGTTTATTTTCTGGATGTAAAGACGTAAAAGCAAGCTCATGAGTTATTACCCTCGCAGCGTTTCGCGAAGGACTTCATCGTTTAATATTTATGTGCGACACATACAGCAGAAGTAAAAACAGCGATCTAAACTCAGAGCTTTAGTACGATGTTCTTAATCCATCGAGTGGAAAGTATTTCCAATAAATCCAATCAAATAAATATTTGTATGTGTATTTGTTGGTGTGTCTGAAAATCTAGAAGAGAAACAAAATGGCATCTTTGTACGAGGTTTTCGGGAGTCTGTTATAAATTCACATATAGCTTGCGTGCCTGTATAAATGTGGAAGCGTACAGTATATGCCTTAAGTAAATGAAAAAAAAAGAAGTAGCAGACCACACACGGCAGTAAATACGGGATTGCTGATACCCCAAGCGCAACACGTGCTTCAGTCAAGTACTATGAAACCTGTTGACAATTATTAAAACATTTTGTTTCCGCCGTGCCTTGTAAAATAAGTACAGGTCCATTGAGAAGCTTGTCAGTAAAATCAGCAATACCCTTAAGATTGAAGAAAACTTTTATTAAATGGAGTTTAGTATTTAAACAGTATGTTTCTTTCGTATTTCTGCATATGCCAGTTTCAATTAATTAGGAGGATATTACTACTTTTGCTCCGTCTGACGTGCATGTCGTACGATTTCGATTTGAGGCACTCAACACTAATTGTCCCTTCATTAGGATAGATCAATGTTTTCGAATGCATTATTATAAGGAAAAAGGGAACGCTACACGTAGACTATGTAGTATCCCATGTATGTGTGCTTATGTGCGTATGCGCGTTTGCAATGAAATACTGTACGTGCATAAACAAGTAAAGCATATCGAAACACGGCTCTTCTGAGCACAACTGCTGTCGGTACCAATAAGGATTTTCATGTGAATGGAAAGAACAGTCGGCTTCACGCACAATTGAAATCTCCTTCAGCCCATTCCATTTTCGATTTATTTTCAAATTATTCAAACACACACATTATACATATCTCTCTCTCTATATATATATATCAATTTCCAGCCAATAAACCTAATTTTAAAAAGAGGAGAGGGATATCAGTGGTCTCATGGCTCTCATCCAGTAAACCCTGGGCAACGATACCATTATGAGAGGCGCCGAGGACTGTGAGGCATCATTAACTGGGGAAGGCTTGGGTAGACTGCATTAAAAAGAACAGAACACCGTCACCCACAAAAGAAGAAAACCGATTCCACCATTTTTATTTCAGTTTTATAAATCTAGTTCTTTTTTTTTTTTTGGTACCGTTTCCACTTGGTTTTCTTTAAAAAGCGTGTTACCATCCTCACAGTCATCAAGTAACACTACAACTTAACATATTTACAATACATATGCTAGAAACGTGCCATTGTATGTAACAAATAATACACTGTATGTATGTATTATGGTTAAGACATTCTATATTCTTCGAATCTCTTATGTTCGTTTTCCCTTAAATCAAAGACCGCTTAACCCTCAGTAAATCAAAGACATATTTGCGCATGCTTTGAGGTGGAGGTCAGCGGGTTATTGGTTAATAAAGGAACATATCTGGCTTTGTCACGCTTTTATTTAGCATATTTACACATGGTTTTATAAAAAATATATAATTCAAGCTTTCGCAAATCATCTTACATTTACAATCCGATATACAACATTTAATGATCTTGTTCACATCCTTTGAAACTTGTATTTGTTTTTTTGGCTTTGCAAAAGCCAGATTTTAACGATTACAGATGGTCTTAAAAATCGACAAATACCGACACGGTTTTCTGTCCCAAAAACATAAAAGGTAGGGCGTGCACAGGCTTTTAAAGGGTTCGTCATTTTGTTATTTATTTAAATAAGATAGTGGATCAGATAACGGGATGTCATAGTCTGTAATGTTGTTTTTTTTGCAGACGTGAAATAAAAAGGATAAAACTCCCAAGCACCAACACCGTTTGAAAAAGGCACGGTAAACTTTAATTTACGTTTCATTTGGTCATTTTACATTCCTCTGCTTCTCTGAGAAACAATTACTAAGAAGGCTACTTTGGAATCATATTTGCGCGCCCTATCTTGAGTTAACACTTTGACTGGCAATTGATAAATATAGTACTTTTTTTACTTACTGTTTGAATTCTTGAAATGCGCTTTAAATATATATGCTTCAGTTGCATATGCGCTACATTTTGGGTCCTTGATTTGTGTGGACTTTGTGTTTTTCAAAGTTAAGGAGATGAGGAAGGAAGACTGAGTCCATGTACGCCGTTCAAGGCTTCATGCTGTTGCTTGATTAAAGAACTGGGGGGTTTTCTATCACCTGTGGAATAAAAACAAAATCAGTATTTTAATAACAAACCATTATTCTCTTCTGTAGAAAAACTCAATGATCCTAAAACCATTGAATGCGTTAAAAAACTGTCTCTTAAAGGCTTGATTCAATTCCGCCCCTAAGACATGGTTTATTCACTCAGGACACCAATAAAGCAACAACAATTTGAGTTCTATGTTCATATTTCTACATGCTGCGCACGTACGCCCTGCACACTTCACTTCAAAAGTTTATTTTCTATAAAATTGTCTGTAGAAAATTCTTTCTAGATTCGCGGTTTTTTTTACATGACATAGCCTTTTTCAACAATCATATATTATCTTGTTTAGTAAAGGGTAAACAATTGGTGTAACTGAGGAAATTAAGAATTGCATAGAACACAAACAATTGTATTTTTAGATGATGTAATATATGTAAATATTAAAGTTTAAGTTATTTTTATATCAGGCCTGTATGTATTTCACCACTGAAGTAATTTTCTTTTTCATGCTCAACAAAATCGAGTTGATTCCACATTGGTTTACCAAGGATTTAACGTTTGAGATTTATTTTTAATTTCTTCCTGTCCTTTTGCATTTGTTTTAAAGAGATCGTGTTTAACTTTTGAAGTAAAAATTCCTCTAGGTTATAAGAACAGGAATCTCTTCATTTTACCTTTGACCGAACCGCGGCTTGGGGTTCTCCTTATTTTAATTCAACTGAAAACATTCGTTAATTCTTTATCCTTGATAATAATAGAATTGTTTTCTTGGAAGATTTGTTCTTCACTTGGCCTAAGGGTTTCATATTTTTCCATTGTGCTTTCGCAGGTTTTTTCGTTTTCGATATTTATTTTTGTCTTTGCGGCTCGGTACACGTATTAAAAATATGAGTCATGCAATCTACATTCCTACTGATAGGGACAAAATGGCCTGAAGTAATGTATAATGTGAATCCGTACTTTTCAGAATTAAACATAGATCTTGTACAACAACTTGTATCATTATGTTACTGGAACCTTGGATGTGAGTAAAGTTTATTCTTATTTATTTTAAAGGAACAATGAACATATTTTTTTTGAATATTTGACTTTAAATTACATTCAGTTAATGACTTTACGGTGTAGTTTTTCCACATATATTGGTTGTTTGTGATAACACCTCAGCTGGAAGACGTTTTATATTATTCTCTAAGCGTTGCTACACTTTGGGAGGTGCTGCCCTTATTCGCGCTATGGGGAGACGTCAATTGAACTTGACTCTAGTTAATATCTATCATAAAATTGGGGCTCCAAACTCTTGACAACAGATACATTTAAAAAAACAGCAAGGTTATTATTTGATTTGTTTTATTTTTCTTCGATGGTTTAACGGGAAATGTATTCTTTTTTACACTCTTCTGTAGAAAAGTATATACCGTATTTGGCTTGTAATAACAGACAATGCTATTAAAACATCTTTGTCAGGGAATATAGGGAAACTATAATGGAAATCTCAGGCGTTAATTAAAAGTTTTCCTTTAATTTGAATTCAGTTATCCATAATACATTTGGTTGAACGCTTTTATACAAATAGATTTTATGCCCAGTTATACAGCACAGCATTTTACTGATGCAATTTTAGTGAAGTACCTTGCCCTTGAGTTTTACTTTTTGGTTAAAGTCTAACGGGAAGCAGTGAAGTGAAAAAAACAAAAATCGAAAATCGGATGTAGTTGCACACTTAAACGGGCCCTTCTTGCATTTCACTACAATTGGTAATTTTCGGTACATTTGTTTTAGAAGAAGAGAAAGTTCTCGCGCTTCATCGCCTACGACCTGTCACGCCGACAATCGCGGAAATGCTGGCGGGCTCGAACACTTCGCTGTGCTTGTCATCTGGAAGAATCAGGCTCATTAAAAATCACCAGTGCTTGCTTCGCGCCGCCTTCGTAGGTGGGTTCTTTCATCACTGAAAATTGAGCCGACAACCACACAGTTCGGCCTTTCTGCACTGAAATGGCAGAAGTCGTTTTATTATCCAGTGTTTTTACCGAATTAGTCTTAACATCTCCACACTGAGCAGACACCCTTGGGTTTTATACAGATTCTCTGTCACACGGAGCCACGCTAGAGCAATAGATGTTTATCCCCGCCATTTTTAATTGAGGTATAGGGTTATATGTTAAGACCTAGAGTTACATGACAGTTGGAATTGATTTGCATTTGTGTTTCACGTTTAATGAATCTGTTGCGAGTTAGTAAACTGGACCCGCAAATACAGTTATGTAAAACACAGAGGACATAAACTACAGATGTAAATAACATTGTATGAATTATTAATATTATTTGCAGCAGTGTGCAGAAATTGTACAATTCACTTAGTACTCTGTGTACTTCTACAACCACATTGACTTGCCACATGGCATATTTTGAAAATAGTTATGTGGGAACATTGCAGGAAAACTGTTCCTGGTTCAGAGCAGCTAAGCACATGACATTACACACTGTGTGGCTAAGGTGTGTGGTACTGCTGACTGTTCCTGGCACAGAACCAGTATCACGTTATCCGGATCTATGGTTTCGCTAGATACTTAGAAAGGTAGAGAGGTAATAATAACATATATCTCCCTTCTGTCTTTGCAAAGTCGCAAAGGCTAATTCCAGGACCCCTGAATCGCACCGAGTCACTCCAGAGATGTATTTAATTGTAAATGTTTAGCATGATGTCCAAAGTTTTATTTAGATCTCACATAAGCAGCTTCCTCATGTGCATGAAATATTGTTTAGAATCTGGAACAGTATATGTTTACACAGAATGTTTACTGACAGTAAATTAACAAAATGACGATTACATTGAGAACGCAAAAAAACAATTATTTTTAAAACTGGGCTTGGCCGTATCATATAGAGCCCAAATCTACCACTGGTCCAGTATTGCAACAGAACTGCTGTGCCGTAGCAAGTCATTGACTTCATCTAGTCGAAAGCAAAGTGAAACACTGAAACATTTGATCATTTTTTTTTTAATTTAAAGATCTTTTGCATGACACCAAAGTGAAATTATTACTGATTTCCAGAACCACCAAAGAGATTATTTCATTTGCAATGTGTTAGCGTCAATCTGAGCCATAAACCAGGCTTCTACTGTATAAGCTTTCAGATATTACAAATTGTTTGAGGGAACATCATAACAGGCCGAAATTGACTCTTTTTCCCAGTGGCAACAAACATAAACGGGGAAAAAAAGCTGGACTTACACCCCAGAAATGTATTCTATTGAGGAGTTACAGGTATATAAATCTATGGTAGGCCAATAATACAGCCATTTTAACGCGAATTGCATATTTCACAAATACTAGTCCAAGAAAATGTTATGCAGAAGTGAATCGTCTGAGAAATTAAGTACTGCTGAAAGTACTTAATATAATTTTGAACAAACTTTAGTGTAGGTCTCTTATTAAGAAATAGTAGTGTTCAATTTTCAATTGATATAATGTATAATGGTTCTTATAAATTACAGTAAACCCTCAATTTAACGGACTAAAAGGGGAGAAGGGGTCTGCATTATTGCCAAATGTCCGTTAAATCACAAACTGTGTTTTTTCAGCCCCAAACCCACCATGACTGTACAGTACATGAGAATAAAATGTATATACTGTACATGTTTCGTGGATCTTTGACTTCTTTTTTAAACAATCACATTCAACACAAAAATTGTTCCTGTGCCTTTTTATCATAAATATACAAGCTCTCTACTTCACGTGTCCTAAATATATTGTATAACATTCGCTAAGGCAAATGAAACACACCCATCATAAACCATTGCATTATCCCCATAAACAACCAGTGATACTCCTGAGTTTTCAAACCTGTGCCGTATTTAGGGGACGTACTACTTGAAAGCAGAAAATAGATCGTTACATTTGCTTTTTCAGATTGTATTATCTGTGCATTTCACAAAATCCCCCTTTACAGATTGCATCCGTTAAATCCGAAACCCGTCAGAGCTACTGTATTTAAATAAGGCAGGCGGCTCCTCTGTGTTTTTCTACCGCAATCTCATAATGATGGAAGGACCGCTGAGTGTATTCCTGCAGCTGTAAAACAGTATGCGGCCTACCGTCTCTTGATGGATGTTTGAAGGACATTGGGGGGTGGATTTCTCCTCCGTGCATCGTCATCCCGCTCGCTGGGTGGGACAGAGCCGTGCTCTGGGACTGCCAGTGGTGGTGACCCGGGGTCATGTAACTACCTGCAGGCCCACTGTAGACCCCGTACTGATTGGACGGGGAATAGGCACAAGCTGGAACATAACTGGACAGCGTGGAAGAAGGCTGCAAAACATGATCATTATTATTTATTTATTTTTACATTTTAGCAAACACGAACAGGCGAAATAATACAATCGCTCTAGTTTTAATTTCATTCGCGTACGCCGCAGTAAAAATGCATTCATATTTCAAGTAAACCGATCGTTATGTATAAATCTGGAAGAATATACAGTAGCGAGAACAGAGAGAGACGGGTGATACTGAGAAAAGCAGTTATCTGAGTTATCTTTGATTTTATTTATTCATAACGTAAGTTCACGATATATGATCGGCATACGTTGCATAAGAATATCTAGAAATAAGGAGAATCCGTATGGGGGTTAAAATCGAACATACAGAAAATCCTCTTTCAGTCAGATATTGCAAAATATCTGTAATAACCTATTCGTTCCAGGACAGATATAAAATATTCTACAGAATATCTCTTTGTAGGCTCCTTGTGAAGTTGCTCCAAGAAGAATCTCTGCAATCTGTCCCTTTACGCACATGGCTTGACTTTCGAGATCCATTTTGAACGTTTAGTTTATGAAAACATTTTATCACTATCTGATTTCAAACAGCACCTGACAACATGTTGTAAAGCACCGAAAGACATGTTTCGGAGAATTATTTTTTTATTCTAAGGTATTTCATGCGTTATTCGTTTGTTGTGCTTACCTGTGGATATTTAATGTCGGTGTCTATGGCTGATTTGTCAAGGCCATTGACGCCGTGAGCTGTAGGAAAAGTAGTTCTGTTAACACTACCCCAGTCCTCCATTTTCGGTGGGTATCCCTCGGTACCAGCGATGGCTGCTGAAACAACCATGAAGTGTTAATTATGCAATACTATAGAAACGACAAACGATCTTGAGTACTCCAACAGTACTTAGTGTCACCCAGATTCATATCCATTCCAAATTTAAGGCTTTGTTTTAGAACAAATTCAGTGAAGGCCTTAACGTTTTATACGGGTTTATGGGATTTATAGTAATCTTTAAAAAAATAGCAATATGCAATATGCTCAATCCCATCTAAATACGAATACGTAATTCGTCGGATGCATTTTGTAGAAGTAGTCATTGGAAATGCATTTAAACATTTCCTTAATCTGGAAATATAATAAAGGCAGTTTAAATAATATTTCTGAAATTGTATTTTGGAACGTCTATTAACAAAGGGAAAGATAATTTTAAAAAGCAGGTTACCATGAAGTGCCCGTTGAATGTACTGTTTAGATTTTTAGATAACTGCTCCATGTTCAAACGGATCTAAGGTCGTTTACTTTAAGCATACGTTTGAAAACTGTAAGCAAGTTGTAAAAATCTCGAGATCAATATTATTTTATATTGTTTATTTAATAAATTATGGCTTTTAACATAAAATCATTGGAATTATCAATAGACTTTTCCAAACAATATACGATTACATGTCTAACAAATGCCTGACATCCAAGCTTCTTTATTGCATTCTGGGTCTAGACTGGTGACGTTATAATCACAATGTTGTGTAAAAGGCCTTTAAAATCCCTTTTCAACTGTAACCCGTGTATAAATTCAAGTTGACGTAGATATGACGATTTTATCTGTTCATGGAACACGAGTGTTTGCTTTTCAGTGGATCAAGAGTATTATTTTTTATTTTTCTATCACAATACATCCACTTCTTAAATAGAAACAAACAAACCAGCAACAAATCTAGGATAAAACACCCGTATGAAGCAGATGCAGCATTATAATTATTTGCAGAAGGAGCAATAGTTTGTAGTCGTAACCTTGGTTTTGGAAAATCAAAGTTGTTTACCTGGGACTCTGAGTTCAAGTTTAAAAAAAAAAAGATTCACAAGTCACACTGTGCTATTGCATTACTGTAACCCGATGTGCTAAGTGAAAAGATACAACGAAAGCAAGAACGTATGCAGTATGATTGAGGTACAGTACCAACCTGCTGGATCCATGAACGCTCGGATCCCCAAGATGTTGGTGACGGTGTGAGCAGAAGGCCAAGCTCTCGGAATGCTCACATGGCCCGCAGTGACAGGCACGCCGGGAGCATTACCCATTTTGGTCCCGGTGGGCGACATGGCGTTCGGGTAAGAGTATGGATAAATGTGGTTGTAAGAAAGCGCAGACTGGGGAGGGGGTTGCTTGCTGTTTTCATACTGGTTAGGCTGGGAGAGGTTTCCGATCTTGTTCCTTAGAATCCTGCTGATCGAGCTCACCGAGGGAACATTGTATTTATCACACACTCCATCTGCGAGCAGCCTGTCGCGAATCTCCCAGGCGAAGATGCCGGGGTCACCTTGTTTGTATTCCCTTATGTTTTTCACTACATTGGGGGTCGTAACCCTGGGTTTACTGCCTCCAATGGCACCGGGTAAGATGGACCCAGTCTCGTTGTACCTGGCTAGGATTTTGCTGACACAGCCGTGGGAGACCCGCAGTTGCCTGCTGATGTCGCAAGGTCTGATTCCAAGTTGGGCCAGCTCCACGATTCTCAGTCGGATAGCGTTAGGTAAAGGTCTTCCATTGACAAATACGCCGCCCAACTGATTTACCTCTCCATAGGTTTGCTCTGCAAGAAGGAAAGAAATAAATATGATAAATGTCAACATTTAAGAAAATAAGAAATGAATAATAACAGCTGTCAAAACACTAACGCTTCCCCTGAGTGCCCTAACTTATATCATGGAAAAATGGCGTTCCAAAATAAATAGCTTGTGCATAATAATAGATTTATTACAATATTAATATTTCACTTTTGCACGTTGTTTATTCGTCTTCCTTCATGCCATTGCTTTTTAAGGCGCAAAACACGAATAATACCCCGATATCGCTTTTTAAATAAATAATAATTATGCATTTGAGAAACCTGTAAGTTAGAAATACAGTATAGTAAAGTTGCTATTAATTTCTATCGAAAGCTAGTATATTACAATATATGTTTAAACGGAAAGAAGAGATACTGCACCAACTCTTTTTAACTACAGCCGAAGTTCAACTTTATGCTTGGCTCTCACGTTATGCAGGCGTGCAAAACAAGTTCTGCTTCTATCATCTTTCTGCCACTGAACCATGCAGAACCATGCAGAACTGAGCGAAGGCTTACCCATTTGCCCGGCTGCTCAAGATGCTTTCTTTGAATTATTTGCCCTTCGATGGCTGAAAAAGCGCAGCTTCTCCGGTTTGTTGAAGGAAGCGAAGGACGGGAGACGAAGCCTGGAGGAGGAGTACTTCTTCCGACGCTTTACTCCCACTTTTAAAGAACTGCTTTAAAAGGTATGGCTCTGGACAAAAGCACCAAGGTGATCTTCATCCGATAAAGACTAATTTGTCTATCCTGCAGGCTGAAGTTTGCTCCGATTAATTTGACGCGTCTTCCACGTCAATCCAGCTGGTTACGCTGGAAGCTGGTGTTTGATTTCATTGGTCCGCTGCACTCTCAAAAGGCTGCTCCTCACAAGCACGGTCTATTCCGGTATGTACAATTTAACCTTATTGAGCATTTCTCACTGGGGAAGTGACATAAACTCACCAAAATTAACTCTTACAAACCGTTTAGGTGTCATGTCTTGATTCTAGTACCCTAGAACTTGTTTACCCATCTAGCGCCAAAATTATTATTAGAAGCCACAGCATTTTTTCCTCGTTAGCTTTGTTTTGTATTGCGCTTGTTAATACAAGTTTAGAACGGGCTGTGAAAAGTAGATCGAAGAGTTTTCAAGTGTGCACCACATGGTCAAAAATACAACATTTGATTTAAAAAAATATTTACAATATTCAGGTACGTTCGAATTATTTCTGAAGTTAAATCACCTTTATCTCAGACGCAACTATCATTACAAAATACTGTAAAACTCTCAGTAGTCTTGCTGAAGACATTTTAACTATTGCGATACCCAGAAAACATGATAATCAAGAACAAGATCAAGAACAAGAATAATAACTAATGCAATGGGAAGCTCCTTAAACAGTCTCACATTCGATATCTCGAATCAGAAAGGGCAGCAGCAACACGAGAGGTACAGTATAGGTGTACGAAACTGTAGAGCTAATAAGCATCGGAAAATCGGTCCATTTCGTTAGCAGCAGCAGGTCTGAAAATAAAAAAGATCTAAATAGAAATATTAAAATCATTTATGATCTGGAAAACATGTTTACGTTTATTTTCCCCTAAGTCTAACAATAATATTAACAACATATTTCCTCTGAAGAATTGTTTCCCGTTGAAGAATTTGTGTCGAGAGCAGTTCAAGACGCGTATTCTTAAAACAAAAACGCACTACAGCTGATTGAAGATGGGTGATGCTCAGCATCAAAACACTAAAATGCTTTACAATATTACTATTTCACATTTGCTAATCATCTATATCATTAATAAGAATAGCAATGTCTGAGTAACATGAACTGAAAAATGTTCCTTGGCGCATCGCGACGGTGCCTTTAATAAACAAAAATAAAGCTAAACGAAAAAGCCACATACACAACGGGACTGTAAAACTTAAAAATAGACAGTAATTGTTTAAGGTTCAATGATTAGTACAACAGTAGACGAAGTGTATGACTAGAGAAAAAGCCTTTTGTTGATCTGTTTATTTTTAAATACTAATTTAATTGCGACAGAGTTCAAACAGATATTCGTAATCGATACCCTTGTTAATTTTTATACACTTGGGCTATATACGTGTTGTATACATTCCAAAGCAGGGAATTAGCACAGCATGTAATCGGTGCTTCCTGTGTATTTAAAGAAGGTATCATTTATTAGCTTGCAAAATGTCACTTGTAAAATTTAACAGCAGACCCAACGGTAACAAGATGCAGTGTCACTATCATTTCTGGTGTAACTAGTTCGCACCAAATCTTGTGAAACACACATGGAAAACATCAGCTCGGGTCAAGACAGTAACCTTTTCTGGAAAGAAAAAGGAATGTGGTGGGTAACAGAAATAGATGAGCACGTTTACACGTATGTTCAAACAAGCGATTTTGGAAAAGCTAACTTTCCGGTGAAAAAGGGATGCTTTGTTTCAGGACGTTTCAGGCCACATCAATTTATACAGGCCTTGCTTAACCCCCCGCAAAAATATTAAACGGACTACATCTACTAGAAGCTGTTTTTTTCCACTACGAGAATGGAAATACTGACAAGGCAGTTGAACGCTTGCTTGAGTGTTGTTTCAGATACACATATTATGTTTGTAGTGTGCAGCCGCCTTCTCTGAACCGGGTGAACTTCATAACTTGGGCGAAGGTTTTCTTAAGAGCTGCTGGGAAAGCCCAGATGTCTGCACCTCGAGCTGAAAGGTAGAACACCAACGATTTCGCAGCATTACTGGAGGTCAACCAACAACCAGCAACAGGGTCTCCCCCTACTGGATGTTCGGCAAATAACAAGGAATAGCTCAGTCTTCTGAAAGCAAGGCAAAGGCGCAACATGTCGGGTCCTAGAACTTTGAATGATAAAGGTTACAAACCTCAGAAAATACTTGTAAATTTAACGAGAGAGGGACACCATTACGCGTTCTTCGCTGTGTTACGACCCTATTCTCTACAAAAGCGGATGCGCTCACTGACTTCGTAATTCAGGCAAGTACAACGGACTGCAATGCCAAATATATTTTATTTTAAAATTCAATTCTTCATTCTAACAGTTGAAAGGAGTAGCATCTTTTAAATCGCAGGCGCTTTCCTTCGGAAAGAGAGTCGGAGGTACATGTCAGATTTCATAGACGAAGACTGCAAAGCGCGATTTCAAAAATAGAAAATCAGACGAGATTGAAGTCGGGGCAGTCAAGAAGAGTATTCACAAGAAAGCTAGGATTTCTTTGTAAAAGAATAGTCTGATTACTACAGTGTTTTATTTTTATAAAGCGAATACTGGTTGTTGTGATTTAAATTAATTCATCTGTAAATGGAATAACTAATTGGACAAATTGATTCCGGATTGCACATAAAAAATAATAGACTAAACACAGCATACGTGGAAGCAAAGTTTATATATTTGCAGTATATAAAAGCAGGGTTTGCTTTAGTGTTTAAGAAAAATACATGGAGTGCAATGCATACACTTTCATGCAAATAGTTTCTATTCATAAACACATTTAGAATTATTAGCTTACTAGTTGTTCTTCCAGACTACTAATGCAATATATTGAATTTTCTTGTGATTTATATTGAAATGTAGAGAAAAACATTCATTTTTATCTAATTAAACTATATGTAAGCTTATGTAGCTCAGCTTATAGAAAAGCTATATATACTAAAAATCAAGTCGAGTATATAGTTACAAGAAAATAAACCATCTTGTTTTATATATTCAATATGTTTTAGATATATGTTGTTTAAACAGAAAATTGCATCTTAAGAGGACGAACTCTCGTATGCATTAGAAAAAATATTGAAAAAATATTTTAAAATCACTAGTTCATTTGCTATTAACTGCTAAAATACTTGACCATGTTTTCGGTTAGGTCATTTTATTATTTTCGAGAACGTCAGAGTTAATGTCTCTCTCAGAATACGGATGTGGTTTTGGCGATTCGTGTTTAAACGTCTTTAAATTTTATTTTAATGAGGTTTAAGATAAAGTCCAAAATTAAGGATGGATATTCATCCACGTTAATTTCAGTTGCAGAGGTCTGGTTGGTCGAGAGAGCTTTTCTTTTTAACACTTGAACATCAAGCGATAATTCATAGTAATATTCTTTTTGTGTGACTTGATGGTAAAATAAACATAAATCTAATCGTCAGTTTTTAGCTTTCTTTCTCTCATAAAGTAGATCTATCTGGGATTTACGTTCACAAATTTTTCGAATATATTTATATTTTTAATTATTCAGCAACTCAATTATAATCATTTTAAAGTATTTGGTATTACAGTAATGTGATATTAATGCACATTATTTAAGAATTGGTTGGTGACGTAAATTCGATTTAGATCTGATATTTATGTATGCATTTGCATTTTATTGTCAATATAATAGGAATTGGGGGCAAACATTTTTGTCAATTGGCTGATTGAGAAGAAAATGCATTTTTAATTTTTTCATGTATAGGATCTATAAGAAATTTCCGTTTTTAGCGCACGTGTAGTTTATCATTTATAATGTATTACCAGTCTAAGGATTTTTTTATGACGTCTGATTTTTTTTTTCGTCTCTTAAAACGCGGTATTTTCACCACCTAAGATTTGTAAGAACTTTATCTCCACTTTCATTTTGTACTGCAGATAGTAAACATGAAGAACAACAACAATAATAATATTAACAAGAATATCAGTGAAATAAATAGTTAATACTGTCTTTTATAAACCCTTTATTAATACTTTATCATTAGCAACTGTGTATGTCAGGTACTTATAGCGTTATTACTATTATTACTAGAAAATGGAGAACAAATCTCCTAGTTGCTTAGTTCCCTGTCCAGACCGATTTTTGTTTAATTTGCTTTCTAAGTCTTTGCAAACACTGTTTCAATAACAACGCTTCAGAACAATGTATGCAAATATGTCTGGACTCCTTAAAATGGTGCTTAGTAATACTTTCTTATTTTAAGAAAAGTAATTTAAGGATGAGAAGGGAATTAATATTTTTGTCAGTACTCAGATATACAACTCATTTGCTTATACCTTCATATGAAATACAGAAAATAATTAGATTAAAACTTTATCATCCTTATCATTGTAATGTAAATAATAATCGTGAGCAGTTTTAACATGATGCCTAGGATTTTGCAAGGTTAATAGAATATAAATTGTTTTACTCTGCACCTGCAAATGTATTTCTGGTGTTTTCTTGGTACACATTATGTGATGGAAAAATATGACTAAATATTTGGAGAAACTCTGAAATGTCCCTACTGTTGTACATTCTAGTTCTGTTCTTTAGTGCATGCATCTCTCAAATGTTCAGAAGCAGCAAAGGTAACAGGTTAGGATTTACTTACTGTAGGTGACAATGACCAGCAACAAGGGAAGCAAATTGAATTCAAACTTTCCCATTTTGAACACTATTAACAGAACTGTTCCTGAGCTTACAATACAGTTCACATGTCTGAGCAGTGTTATTAAACGTTCTTATTTTGTTCTTCTTTGTTGATAACATGAACAGGTTACTACAGTACAGTATGTCACAACAGTGACACAAGATGACTTTTTTCAGTTTTGTGTGTGTCTTTTTCTGAATATAATGTCATGTTGTTACAGTGTACAGCTGGAAACATATGTCCTGTAAACCTTTCAGTTTTCAGTTTGTTAGACTTTGCTTTAATTTCGGTTTCGATTTTCGATTTAATGTAGTTTTGATTCCACTGACTCCAATCAGACAGTGATAGGAACGCAGTGGCTTTTAAAATGCAATGCTTTCACATTGCTTTTCAATAACCTTTTCAGATACATTTGCCTGATATATGAAAATGCCCCCCTGGAGTTACAGTACAGTATATCAAGGATAAATGCAAATGCAAAATTACTTTTAAAATTGTTTGCAAGTAATGATTATTTCCATTCAATTTACACCATATGATTACATTACAAATGTATAAAAATGACCAACTCAATTACCAAACCAAATTATTAGAAGCACTGCTTGTAGTTTCTACCCGGTTGTTAGCCTACAATAATAATAATAAAAATAAGAAGAAGAATATAATTGAAAGGAGTGTAATAACCTAAGGTTAAAATACATCCTGAGATAAAGTATAATAAACAGTCTATTGCTCATCCTTATTTATATCATAAGATCAAGGTCTAGATTCTGAAAAAGTAAACTAGTGACGTTCAAAAGTGATATTACATAGGATGATCTGCAAGCAAGTCAATGTAGAAGCTTTAAAGGAAATTGAAAGAAAAAGATTAACATACTGTAGAACTCAAGACTGGGCAAACACCTGGAAGATGGCATTGAATATTGACAACTGCTTAGTTTTGCATGCAGGTAGCAAAAACATAAACTATGGACAGAAGATATAAATATGAAATGCTGAGATTAAAGAAGGTATGTTGGAAAAAGACTTAGATGTTTTTATTTCTGAATACATTATTTTCAACCTACAGACAATGTATAAAAGGAAAAAGCAAAAAAAAAGTAGTATATAGCTAAAGGAGCAGAATTAAATAACAGTTATATTGAAGTTGCACAATGCACTACTTAGACCTTATTTAGAATTTTGGGATTAATTATAGTCACAGTGAAAAATGCAGATATAGCTGTTCTTTAATCAGTTCAGAAAAGAGTGGCCAGTTATATTCCTGGACTCAAAGGAACGAATAAAATAATTTAATCTTAAAATGAGAAGACTGTATGGTAACCTGATTGATAAAGGTAATCCTAAGGACGTCTGACTGACACAAACCAAAGTTCAAAAATAGAAGTTAAGGATTTAAAAAAAAATGAGAACAACAAACACTCATTTACACAAAGGGTTGTGGGAGTCTGGAACAAACCATCCAGTAGTGTTGTCGATACCTTGGCTTCTTTCAAGAAAAACTTTGATGAGATCTCTGGATCACCTAGCTATTAAACTAAACAAGCTGCTGTAAAAGGACTGAAGCTAAATGAACCTCTTCTTCTTCTCTTAATCCAAACTCTGACTTGGAGTAGCCAAAATTGGTGATTTGAATTAGCTTTTCAAAATACTGAAACACCGAATGGATATGACTGAGATTAACATGATAGTTTACAGTACCTGGACAACAGCTGTTTTCATGACTTGACTGTGTTACTAACACATTAGTAAAGATGAAGAACTCAGAAAAGGTGCTCAGAGTGTGAGGATTTAAACTGACATGTTTTTAAATTAAAAAAATCAGAGAAGCTCCAAAATAAAATTAAATTGAAGTGCAAACCAAGAATCCATTTGATTAAATTCTCAAAGAGTATCCGTGTGTCTTGTTGATGGTTGGTTGAACACAAGTAAAGGGATTTAACTGACACAAAGCTATCACCATAAAAAGTGTCTTGGTTATGAAAGAGCACAGTTTGTAAGGCACAGTTTGTAAGGGTTAGGGTGGTTCGACTAGCCTCATTCTCCTGGCTAGATTCTGTTCTGCTTATCTCTGAAAGAGAATTTCTGATCCAATACCCCAGGGACACAGTTTCTGTGCTTTAGATAGGTTGTTGAACACTCTTCTCATGAGACTACCTGGTTATTAAAAATCCCTTGGATTTATTTATGAGTAGGGTTTTGTTAACCCCATATCCTGGTTTCATTCTAATACCCCCCTTAATTCTTTGCCAAAGTAATTTAACACATCTTCCTGTGATCCGCTGTGGAGCTGCTGATATAAAATAAATGTTACATGTCACCCAGGTGGGGGCTTCATTTCAGTTGTGGGTGAAGTGGGTCCTCTCCTATACGGAAATCTGGGATCCTTGGAGTTGAAAAGCACGGTTTATAATGGTATTTGCTTTCTGAAACTGGATTTGGTTTTCTGTCAGGATTGCCAGTGGTGTAGAGGCAGTATTGTCTCTTCTGCTTATTAAGGGCTTTAACTCCAGACCAACATTTGGAGGTTTGGTCAGCTATTGTTTTAGCAAAGGTCATCTAAATATCACAATATCTGCTATATTCTATATTCTGTGTACTCGGATATAGTAACATCAGATCTGACACAGCAGTTATGCCTGATGTTTATTTTCATATCAAAATAATTACAAAATGTAAGAGCCAGAGGATGCACTATGTTTGTGCCAAATAATGTGCAATTTGCAGTTCTATAAAATTCTTAAAATGCCGATGACAACGTACTGTTTTTAACGTTTTTACATTGTGAATTGAGTTGGTAGGTCCCTACCGAGTTTTATCTCCAGCAGTGTTACTAAAAGCTTAATTGATATATATCTTTACTCTTTCCGTACAGTTTCACTGTTACCTCCTTTGAACAATGACAATTTACAGTCTTGGTTTCGATTGAGAGCGTTTAATATTTCAGATATTATAAATTAGGACCAATATTAAAATAAATATTCTATAAAACAGCCTACATGCGCGAAGAATCTAATTATATAACGCGATAGTAATGACAAATACTGCAGGTGTTTTCGACCGCTTGTCATTTTCACGGTTTTGTGGATACTGTAATTTCGGAAAATATATATCACGCCTCACAATAAAGTCATAGTTGAATGTTCTCAGCAATCATGCTTGCTATGCTAAACAATATACAAGAGAAAGAAACTGCAATATGAAAGTACCTAAAATATGGTTCGGTTCTTTATACTTAATTGTATATGATTCCATTTGATTTTGGAACACAATAATAAATGCGCTTTTCACGTTTATGATATGATACGAATCTAGAGTAGATTTAGCTACATTTAATTTTAGTTTTAGGTTATTTACATTTAATTATGACATTTTACTATTTCTTTTATGATTTAATTATCGAAAGTGCTGATTTTATCAACTTAAATATTACTTCCATAACAAAGTTAGCCTTTACATACAGTACGTACATGTATTTACAACAGAACATATTGAGAGACGTGTAATTCTTCTACTGTTGTCTTGCTCCCATATAATAATATCTAAAACGCTTTTCTTTCAGGCACTATAACGCAATTCTCCTCAATCATTACGGACACACTGTACGCATTACGGACTCCTTAGTGTATCGCACTGTGATCAAGCGGATCAGCTTCTCCGTTTTGATAATCGATACAGGCCTGTACTGTAGTTCTGCTTGGTGATGTGATGAGTAGTCCTACAAATAGTACCTTCACTGCACTTTTCGTGGATATTCAAGAGCGCTGACAGATGTGCAGTCCATGAAACTATAGTTCAATGTGCAGTCCATGTATCCTACACCTTCATGTATCCTATGCACAGAGGTACTGTCCCTGGGTGCGATTCTCATGTGGTAACGTTTATATTTTTTATTACTCTAGCTCACGGTGTCGGTAGATATGCAGAACATACTGTCGGTTTACAGTTTCTACTCTTTTCAACCGCCTGCAGTTCCCCCTTTCCAGTGTTATTTCTACGTCATTCGGCGACTGTCAACAATTATTAAGAAGTACCCATGTACTGTATGCTTGGCATTTTACAGAACAACCTGACTGAAACCTTCTTCGGGTTTACAGAGGAATGCCTCACGCACTCTCCACAGAGAGGACAGGGGTCGCCGACAGCCTTAGCATCAATTCCTTACCTTGAAACATGCAATTTCTGTCTCATCCGGTGTTACACACAACGAAAAACATTGGGTACAAATCAATGTACAGTAGCTTTCATACAACATCCGGTTAGTTAGCGTTTTGTGTATCATGTTTAACACAGCCGTTACATTTTAAATAAACATTTTTTATCGATTACCTCTGCTTTTTTCATTGTACGATTGAATACATTTTAAAACGAGTCCTATACCTACTCACATTTAACCTCAAATTAATCATGTGGATTGGGCGTGATGTCTGTTAGCTTGTTCGTGAACTTGAAACTTGTTGGATCTCGGCCGTGATTAAGAGGTATTTCAGGTTTTTCAGTCACAAAAGGTTAAATGAAAACTGCTGCGCACACTACTGAAATTTCCACTTGTGTAAGTTGTAATTACGTATGCACAAGCCTACTTGTGTATTGCTGTCAGTAAAGACTTCAGCCACTGTGTTAGCACTTTGAAAAATCTGGGGTCGATAACACGGGTAACGTGTGTTTGCTAAATGTTACAGAAAAAAACGTAACATATCTTAGAATCAGCTATGGATGTACAGTAGTTTTGTACGTGTCTTATAATTGATTATTCTAAACTAGCATTGGCACTTTTGAGTATCATAGTACAGATTGCTGCGGGACATGAGACTTGTAGGCTATAATTTATCGCATGCATCATCTGGTTTATTTTGAACGTGCAATTACAAACTTAATTGGAAATATATTTACAAGAGTTTTACATATTTGAAAGCCAGCTCCAGAGCGTACGTAATTAAGTAATATGTTATGGATATTTCAAGCAAAACATTTTTTTCTTATTTTAGCAGTATTGTAGGAGTTTGTTTCTGGCTATTCTCGTGTTGAATTCCAATGTAATACTTTTTTTTTGTGAGATATCGATGATAAATTGTTTAACATTCCTTGAATTTAAAACATAATGGTTAATTTCAGACCTGAGTCTAAAATATATTTTGTAAATTCATAATTTTTTAAAGAAATTAATCTTGCCTTCTCATCAATTTATCTAGTATGTACACCTTGAAATATTTAACATCAGACCACATTTTTATTCAAAAGCATAGTCATAATTAAATTTAAGTACTTTGATTGGGCATTTGGTTGACTAATTGTTAATGAACGTCAGATATTAGTACTAATGAGGAAGCAGTTAAAATTAGCCTGTTTTGTATTACTTCTAGTATAACTACAAACTCTTATCCATATTCCGATTATGAACAAGTATGTGTCTTGCAACATCTCAGGAGAGACTGACACTATTGGTGTTTCAGGTCACTATTTGGTATGAACCAAAATATTGTGTATGGGACAACAGCCATCAATGAGCTTGCTTGAACTGGAGGGATAATTTAAGGATGCTTCGCCTTTGTTTTCACTTGAGCTCATCAGGTAGACAGGTTATGTTCCCCGTGTTTGGGCATAACATCTTCAAGCCTTTCAAAATCCCTTGATCCTCACAGCAAAACATACAGTTAATATTTCTTTATCAAATGGTCACCGGCAGGATTTGTCTTGCATGAATTTCATTGGGAAAAAGGCTCCCTCCTAGAATTTTGTCTCCCCAACAGTACTTCGAATTTACAGGCATAGTATTAAGCTGCTTGTATCTTTCTGAGTGGTTGTCTTCTCTCAGTGATGGAAACCTGAGCTGTGGGGATTCGGCAGGCTGTTATATGATGTCATGTGGACGTTTTCTTGCTGTCACCTTGCAGAACGTCAGTACGGTGCTTGTTTGTATTTATCATTTGAGATTGGTCTGACAATGACATACAATGAGAATACTTTCAGTCCAAACAACACGAAATCCCTGCTCAACATGTCTGTCTCTCAGAGAATAAATCCCTCCTGTACCATGGTATTTGAAAGTTTTAATAGTAGATGCCTATAATATATTTTCTATCAGATATGGTTTCAATTTTCTTTTTTTTTCTTCTGAATGGGCTGTGGTGCTTTATTGAAGACCTGTTGTGCCTCCGGTTTTGATTTAGTGTTTGTGAGTTTTGTGATCTCATTGCCCAGTATGGAAAATATTAGACAAGGTCCAGATTGCGTGCATTTAGCAGGCTAGGATCAACATGGGGTGAGGAATATAAAACTGAGTGTACAGAAGTAAAGCTAAAATGTCATAATTTAACCGTCTGAGTTCCTGCCTGTCTTCTAACATTGCTTAGTCTTAAAAAAATCACTTCACATAAGCTAGCAAGAACATCCAGGTTATATTTATACGTCTGAATACCATCAACGAATTATAGCCAATTATTTGCACGTGAATATATCATTGTAGATCATTTAATAAAACAACAATAATGAGCAATTTTAAAAAGTAATATTTAGTTGAAGAAAAGTATAATAACTAAAAGGAGGGGGTCCATTCTGTGAATCTGTTTCAAACATTATGAGGGAATGAAAAAACTAAAATATTTTTTAACTCTGACTCAATTTAAAAATAAACATATCAAATATAATCTGGATAACAAATTATCCAGGTTTTATTGGTTTTTTTTCTTACAGTTGAATAATACCCTATGTTATTACACCTGGCATACATAGTACATAATTTTATAAACATAAAAAATGAGTATACTGTATATAAGTTTCTGTAGTAAAAAGTACTCATGCTAGAAACATACACATAATCTGGGAATCACAGAACTCTGGCAATCACAGAAAAATGGAAATATAAAGCCCAGTTATGTCGTGGTCTGCACATTTACTCTGAGATGAATGCCTTGTATCCTAAACTTTGCTTAAATTCTGAAAATATTAATAAGAGCATTTTATGCTGGCAGTGTAAAAGCTAGTCATTAAGATAATTTACATAAAAATGTTTCCTGAGGCAGCCTACTTCTGTTAACACATTATCACCTTTGTTCCTAACTGAATGAGAAAGTTAGCTTACATTTATTTATGATTACATTTGTGCAGGACTGCAGAAGTGTTCATACAGTATGTCAGCAAAAAGTAATCATTTTAACACAGTCTGGTCCATTCCTGGTTTCTCTTTGAGGTTAATAATTCCACATACTGTAGTTTGATTTGAGTTACTCCACATTTTATCAGCCTTGCTGGTGACCTTAATAAATCTGTCCTGTGTGTTGGTATGGTTATTGTTTGGCTGAGTCAGGCCTTGTTTACCACATACAAAATATGCAGCAATTGTAATACCATTATGTGTTTGCAACTATCCGAGAAATATTTAATTATTGCTATTGCTTCAGCTTAAAACGTTTTATAAGGGACTAAACCAGAGTTTGGACAGGCAGTTTTCTTTTTCACAATAAACAGCTGCAAAATGAGCTAAGCTGATTGAGGAGCTTTATAGAAAAAAAAACAGACTGTTAAACTTACCCTAAACACTGAAACCTTAGTAGTCAAAACAACAAATTATTTTGACTTACATCATGCAGAACTGAATTTACCAGATATGTCACATTCTTTGCCATATACAAGATGACAGGGTGATTAATGTACTCTTTATCAATGACACGTCTTTTTCAACATACAAAGATAACACAAACATTGGAGGTCAAAGTTGCAGGGATACCAAGGAGATTGTACAAATAAAAATGAACTAGCACATCCTGCTAATTTTTGTGAAAACGATCAATCTTCTCAGAAATAAATGCATCACAGAATTTTTGTTTTGCTGCTATTTTAAAGCAAGTTCATTTAATCATTAATATCCTCTTTTGGAAATAAATCTGCATGGTTTGGTGATGACTTACTTATCTCCATTAATCTTTTCAAGATGTAACTCTCCTCACCATACTGGCTTCTCAAAAAAAACGTCTTTGCAGTTTAATAAACATAGTGAGATTCAATGTGGATTTGAAATCAATAGTAAGTTGCATGCAAAGGAGAAAATTATTAGCCTTCAGGTTTTAATCAACATATTCTATTTCTTGTCTCCTAATAGGTGTATTTTTGCTAGCATTTGTATAATTTATTATGAATCATTTTATTGTAGTTTGCCTTCATTTATGGTTTGATATCATTTTTTTTTCCCTCACTTAGTAACATTCTCACTATTTCCTCAATTAGTAGAATTCTCCCTAAAGAATAAGACTAGACACATAATCATCGTGTTTCATCTTGGTCCTCAAAGCAATAACAATTTATATATATTGTATATGAATATTATAATGTGAGGGTCTGGGGTATATCACTAGGTAAATTTATAATTATAACCTATTGGTTCTTTCTGGGTGAAAAAAAAACAATTATTTTTCAATGATAATCCTAAACAGAAAGTAAGATTCAAACTAAATTACTTTAAAGTAGAAATAATAACAAAAAAAGTTTTGTCATTGGTGCATTGCTCTCACCTGTTACCTGACTCAATTAGCCTCGCTGAAATGTTCATGGTCAACTTGAACAGTGACAGAAAATGTGAACTGTAACTGTTGTAAATATGTTCTCTTAAATCATTAACCCAGACTGGAACATAAGAGGTGGTGATATACAGGGATGTCATTTAGACATTAAACACAAACCAGGCCATTTTCGTCTTAGTCGTTGTCATTTTAGTCTTAGAGACCTTTTTTTATATTGTCTTGAAGAATTACCTCATATCAGGAGAGAAGCATAATTAGTCTGGCCTTCTCATTAATCATATCATGATGCCACATCTGTAGCTCAATTACAAAGCACATAAATAGTGGTTTTTAAAATACACCATCATCTCTATGTTTTTAATTTTTGAGATCATGGGTGAATTGTTTGAATGGTAGTACTGTATGTGTGCTGAAGAGTATAGCAGGGTTTAATTTTGTCCCTTGTGTTAATATCTAGTAAGGTTATAAAGATGGACATCTGCACAATGTATGAAAGATTTGGCCAAAAAAACTCTCTGTGTTACACCTGCTGACAATATGTATGTCATCAGTCAAATCATTATGATGTGTTCTGAGTGTGGATAGTTTTCTTATGCTTGATGGCCATAGTTGTAGCAATGACTTACTGACTAACACTATTGGACTTCATCAACTTTTATTTAATTTTAGACAACAAGAACTATATTCACAGTCATTTCCCATCATATAGTGTCTTAGCACAACCTCAGAATAACACATCAGCAACTTTTTTTGATAAACTGTTAGGTTTAAAAGCCACAGATGAAGTCAGTTTTAGCAACAGTGATAACAAACCTGATGTCTACATTCATTTGAAATCCCTCCCATTTATTTTGGTGTTGTTATACAGTACGTACTTGTAAATTGGTTAATGGGCATGAGGGAACATAGAGTAAATTAATTTGTATTTTATATTCAATTCTATAAAATTAAATATTGTTGAGGCTCTTTTAGGGGGGAACTTGGATGTTTTATAACTGTACAAGATGGCGTGAGAGGGGTTGCTTTGAAATGAAGGCACTGTCTCAAGTGTTGAGAGTTTGGCATCAGCACCCATCAGAAAGACCTCCTCATGTCATTATTTGCATCCCCCTCAGGGAGGTCTATGCATAGGGGTGACCCTTATGCAGGCTGGCTGTTGTAGTAGACGTCTCACCAGGGAGCACTAATATGCATATAATAATATGCGGGCTTCTCTCCAACTCTCACTGTTAGCTAAACATCCGAACATCTTTAGAGCCCCCTGAAACAAGCTGTGCCATCCCAATATCAATCCATTGGAACGTGCAATGACTAAGATGTTTGCCACCGAAGTACGTTCTGGTTAGAACAAACATCATTAAATATCAGAATACTGGGACAAGGAGGCTGGGGGCTTGATCCCCATGCAGTTTACAGAGACACTAATCTACAGGACGATCTATGGGATATCCAGGAGATCCCAATGCTGATGGCAGGCAGCTGTTCAGCCCTGTGCTGGAAATCCCACTCACAGGACCTCGCATAGCTATTTATTTTACCAAGAGGTTAGGTGTCCATTGTGTTAAATTGCTTGCAGCCATCTGCCAAGCACAGGGCATGTCGGCTCTATTTCCCCATAACAGTGGTGGATAAGACGAAGTATTAATATGTAGCGATTCCGTTACAAACGAACACGGGGAAGTTCAGATGTTTGTGAGCACTGCTGTTGTATATCTTCAGAAAGCAACATGACTACAGATAATGAGCCAAGCGTGGGTTTCGTTCCTTTCAGGGGGGAACCCAAACGTGCGATACAGTAGCAGACAGTAGAGAAGGACTGAGTAAATTGTCAACCCGCTGCACAGCCTTTGCAGCTAAAGTATAGCCATGCACTGTACATACTGTATATTTGAAGCAGGTTTTCATTTTTTTCTGAAACCAATGGGCCCTGTTGCATTTTCCCCTCTTTCTCCTCTGCAGCAACCTCGGCGACTGATATAGAGACATCAGTCTCCAGGGTTTGAGTAGTGGAAACACTGTGACAAGTGTGGCTCGGTCCCTGGATTCCCTCCCAGCCTCTCTTAGACAGTTCCAGCTTCACAGCCACACAGCACCACACCTCAAACCGTGAAGAATGCCACTATGCCCAGGGACATGGCCTCGTACCGCGTTATCCGTCTTCCAGAGGGAGATGTCACCTTCTGGAGTGCTTCAGGCAGCTCTGGAGTGAGGACGTGATGACAGGAGGTGGCCTTTCCGTTTTCATATTGTTCCTCCGGAGTCTGTTTCCAAAAGACCCAGGTTTTTCTTTCCCTTCTGAGACAACTTAGAATTGTCTGTGTTAATAAACATCAAAATAAATATCAATGGTCCATATGATATTTTTGTGCCATTATTTTTGTTTTCCAAAAGACCGCTCCCCAGATCATGAAACAATTTGGAAATTGCTACTTTTTAATGCATCCCAATTTTTAATCGGCAACCATTGGCCTACTGTATATTGATGCCACGAGCCATTAAAATCCTCTATTCATTATGTTTTTTTAGAAATGTACAAATTTGCAGTGTGATTAACTGACAATGCGATACATTTCATTATGATTTTATCTTTTGAATATGAACAAAACATAAGAGTATTAACCAGAATGTATAATGTGGAGCATTAAAATACAATAAAAAGGTTAAATACTTGAAATGCAAATAAAACTCAAGAACCCCAGTAACCAAAGAATGCAGCAGGGAATCCAGTTTATAGCAACCAGCTTTAGGCATTCACAGAGCTTTGCTTAAAAAAATCTTGGCTAAGTATTTTCTGTAACCAATGGAATTCTAATAAAAAGGGAAACCATATGATAATAAAGGGCTTTATTTGCAAGGACAAGTGTGCAACAGATACATGTAGTATCTCTTATTCTGTAAACTCTGTTCTTTATAGATTCAAAAACCATGAGACACATTAAAATTGCTCAATTAGATTTGTTTTGATGTATTATGGTCAGGAGCATCTGGTCTTTTTTACTCATTAAAAGTTCTGGGATACAGCAACAGTTATCTCCCTGCAAGATTACTCAGATACAGCTATGATTCCATTGTATCACCAGGCTATAGAAAAACTGACTATGTTGTCCACCACAGTGTGAAGTATGGTGAGCATTTGCCCCCTTTGCCAGCCAGATCCTCTCTTGGTTAAAAATGAGCACACACAGAGCCAAATCAATCTCATGTTACTCGATAGGTACTTCATCTTTAGGTTTGTTAATCACAAAAGGGCTCACAGGGCTCTCTGATAAGAGTTATTTCAGGAAATCATTACTGCTACATATTATATTTTCATCGGTGAGTATTACATGAAAATACAGACAAAAAAGAAAATACCATAACACTAGAATTAATAATGCTTTGGTATAGCTAACAATGTTTACTAATATCTTAGCACCCAAATACAGCTCACGCCAGATACCTAAACCAATAACTACAGTATAACACGTATCATATACTGTAAAGATTTAAATATAATATTGGACCAATTCAAATCAAATCAAATCAAAGTTTATTTATCAAATGCACAACAATACAGCGTGCAGCAGTAGTTGCTGGCAATGAAATGTCTTTTCTGCGAGCTCACAAAAATCACAAAATTCACAAAAACACAAAAATCACAAATCACAAAATTCACAAAATTGAGGTTACGTTTTTTTAAATTGAATAAAACTCAATATGAGTAGAGCTGCTATGTGCCCATGGTGTATGCAATATATACAAGTAGTGCGGTTATGCTGAATACAGTGAAAACTGTGTGTCCATGTAGCCATTACAGGTGATTTGCTAAAGGAGCTGCAGGTTGGCTATTTAGCAGTCTTATTGCCTGGAGGTAGAAGCTGTTCTGTAGTCTGTTGGACTTGGACCGAATGCTTCAGTACCGTTTACTGGACGGTAGGAGGAACCAACACCAATTAATCTGGGTGTTGGATTCTGTGCTACATACTGTATGGAAGCATGTTTAAAATAATAAACATTGTTTTTTAATGTCAACATATGTGTTTGTATAACATATTTAAATGTTGTATAAAGATACTTAATACTATATCTTAATACTAGAAAATGATGTTTATTTAAAATATGTGCAAATTATTAGGGTGATTTCGTTTTACCTCACTTTAAATTAATGAGTATGTTTATTAACCCATATTATAATAAGAAAAGGTAATGAAGAAATTTGACCACACAGTCTACTCCTTTCATCATACCATTTACTAATTTCTGCACATTATATACACCAATAAGAATACCAGTGGTAAACTGCACACAAATTAATCTCATGTTTTATTTTTTTCTGAAGTATGTCATCTCCAGGCCTCCATACGTTTCTAATCAAATTTAAAAAAATATTTACCAGCAGAAAATGCAGATCACTTTCTGTGTGTTTCCATGGTACGTTGGCGACAGACTGAAATCAAACATCCTGTTGACAGCTCTGAGTTGGGCTTTCTAAATTTCCAGCTTCATGTGTTTTCTGGTTTTCTTCTGACTTTTGCTTCCGCTCAAAGAAGAACGTCTTTGCTCTGGGTAACTTTGGACCCACCAGCAGTGTTCAATCTGGTGATCATGGTGATGCAACCTGTATCCATCAGGAAGATCTGTTGCAAGAGGATTGTCACTCATTTTCTCACATCTGAGAATAATAAAGGAGTTAAACACCACCATGGAGTTTGTCTTTAAACCCAGTTTAGTCATACGTTATGTCTGGCAATCATTTAACAGTCCCGTTTGCAGATCGTCGGATTTTTAAATTTTGCTTGGCTTGGATGGGATTAAGGACTCGGGTCTTGTGTGGCTGCGTTTTGCTCACCGCCATGCAGTGTCCTTGTGGCCAGCAGTTAGCCCTGATATCTGGACTATCTGTTAGGTCGCACCTTAGCGATGGCGCAGGCAGCGGTTTGTCTCCGTAAGGTGAACCCATGCGCTGGGCGAGACCGCTGAGAGAACTGAGGAAACAGTGCACTTGTGGGGACCCTGATCAGGCAGCGGCGTGGTGCTGTAGCAGGCTGGTGGAACAGGCAGAGCATGGGGCAGGCAAACACAGTGCAGAGTTTGTGGTCAGAAACTAGCGAGGGTCAAAGCTGGGAAACACTGTAGCGAACGCCAAAGGGAAGCCGAGGTCAAGAACAAGGCGAGGGTCGAACATACAAGACACAGCGCAAGATCGGGAACCTCAGGAACTCGAGACTAGAAATACAGGGAGACTCAAAGCAGACCTCACGAGCAGACGCTATACCAGATCCCTGAGCCGTGTCAGAGCCGTCCTTGAATCTTCTGCAGCACCTGATACGGGCGTGGGTGGAAATCGCTCACAGGTGATGCTGACTTCCTGTCAGAATGCATTCCCGTGGTAACCAGCAGAGTGACTGGTGAGAGGCCAGCTACCCTGGCAGATACTGTGCTCACTCTGTGACTTTGCCGCAGGGGCAAAGCCTGACACTAGCATCATGATCATTCACTAGAAGGGAAAGCAGTGTCATTTTCACTATGTTGTAATCAGGCCTCTAAGTGACCGATGAGGGACTGTGAGTCATTCAGCTGTGCAGTTGCATGCCCTTGGGGTCTCCTTCTGTCTGGGAGCATTCATTTGAACAATTCTCAGTACTTCATTTTCACTAACATGACAGCTGCAGTCAGTGACTCAATACTTGTGCTAGTCACATTTGGTTCACTCAAGCATATCCTTTTTTTAAAAAGTGTTAATCGATTTTGAGGTTGGCAAAGCAAAAACAAACATGCTGAACAAAAATACAGAAAAAGGGTCTATTATACTATATAGTATACTGTATGAAAGTGTTTGATACATTACCTTGTAAAACTTTTCTCCCACTTCCAATTTTGTGTCCCATTTTGTTAAATACAAGTGATTTACAAATTAAATTTCTGAAAAAACTGCAAGTAGAAGTGTTCATAGCCTTTGCTATAGCAAATATTAATTGATTCAGGTGCACAAGAGTACTGTGACAACTCACATGATTAGTTGAATAGCATCTGTCTGTGTGAAAATCAATCGATTTCAGAACATGGACACCTGTTTCTCCAAGGTCCTTTAGTCAGGTAGAGAATTTCAAGCACAGATGAAACCATGAAGACCGAGAGAAAGACTGAGCTTTTACAACAACTCAGGGATAAAGTTCAAGAAAGGCAGACACAGATCATTAGAAGGGCTTTAAAAAAATGAAAGACGCTGAATATCTCTGAGTGTGGTAAAGGCATTATTCATTAAGAATTGGAAGGTGTATTGTACGACCCAGACACTGCCTGGATCAGGCTACACCTCCAAACCGAGCAGCCGGAGAAGGAGGAAACTAGTTGAGGAATGAGGCCAGTAACAACTTTGAAAGAGCTATAAAGCTCAGTGACTGAAATGAGAGAAAAAGTTGAAAATGAGACAACAATATCTTATTCACTCCACAAAGCAAAATTGCTGTCCATCAACAATCCCCAACCAACGTGTTGAAGAAGAATGGGCAAAAATTGCACAGCCCTTTTTTGCCAAGTTGGTAAAAACGCATTCATAAAGACTGGGAGCTGTAATTTCTGGCAATGGTGTTTTCAGCAAGTATTCACTTAGGTAGGTAAATACTTATTATGTAATTAACATATTTTATTTTTTAACTTGTGTCTGTGGTGTTTGTTAACATTTAACTCGTGCAAGTGTTCAGTCTGAGCATTCAGCTTTTGTTAAAATTAGATGATTTTTATTGAATATCTTTTCTTCTCTAAGTATTCTATTCTCTATGGGCATACTGTATGCACCAATAGACATAAATCTGGAAAAAATGGGGAGAGAGGGAAAGGGAATTCTTAATTGTTTGCTCACTGTATACTGAGAGGCATTGAATAGTCATTTGAAAGGTAAACATATTTATAATTTGTTGTAAATATTACTTTTAGCTAAGTAGTTTTGGCAAAGTTTAACAGGGCTCATGTCCTCTACTTAGTATATGTCTAGACTACAGTAACTATTCATGCTTATCACTAACAGACTACAAGGATACTATTCTCATTTACTTCCTATAGCTGGAAAACGGGGAATCACACTTGAAATGGGCACTCCAATTGCAGGTCATAAAGGTTTAAGAAAGGCTGTAGTGAAACAAAACATTTTCTCTGGATTTATTTGAACTTTGAACTGAAAATTAAGATCCTACCAATTAAGAAGAGCCAGGTCTGTAGCCTGAAATTTCAAGTGCCAGAGTACTTGCAGAAGTTCAGAATAGCACCTGTCTGCTACGCTTAGTTGTGTTTAGTTGTGCTGTGGAAGACACAGTAAAATGTGCATTCTACACAGGCTATGTTTTAATGACTGAATGGTTTGTATCTTTGCAAGTTGTTGCACAAAACTAAAACAGTGTTTTTTTTTACTGCAACTTAAAATGGCTGTATCCAGCAACTCACTCAGATCTTTAGTAAGGGTTTTAATCCTAACTCTCTGCTTAAAGGAACTTGGTTATAAAAAATCTGTAAGGCGAAGGAAAGTCTCTGATCATACTGCAACAAAAAAAAACAAAAACAGGCCAATAATTAATTAAAAATATGCATTGCAGCAGCACTGTCGTATAATGGTTAATGCTGCTGCCTCAGAGTTCTTGGGTCCTCCACTTGATTCTAGTCTGGGGCACCTCTGTGGGGAGTCTGCATGTTCTGCCCAAGGACATTTGGAAATCTTCTAGGTGCTCTCATTTTCTCCTTCAATCCAAAGACACGCTGTGTAGGTAAACAGGCAACTCTCAACTGTCACCCATATACAGTATGTTCGAGTGTATATGTGTGTGTGCTTTAGATTGCACTGGAGTCCTGTTCAGGGTGAATCCTGCCTTCAACCCATAACCATCTATGGGACTTAGTAGCAATTGAAGCTGGATGGGTGATCTATGTGGAAGAAACTGAACTTACCAAGTGAACTACATAGGTAAATGGCATGTCATGGGCTAGGTCATTTAAGTATATTTTTAAATGTACATCTATTTTAAGATTTATTAAGGAGATTCTGTACTAGTCAACCTGTTGCATTTAATTTGTTTTTAATGAATTTTGGATGATTCATCAGAATGCCACCTGCTCCTGGTCAGTTGGTGTCAACCAAGACTATGAAAGCAGAAGGTGCTAGAAGACAGGACTACATTCTGGGTGACGTATCAGTGCATCACAGGACAAGCTTACATGTAAACTTTACAGGCATCATGTAACCAAGCCAGTCAGAAGGTCTGAGGAAAATGCACACAAACACAGAGGGCACCTCTTACTGGACCCAAGACTGGGATCCAGGAGCTGAGACTGTTGTAATAACCATCATGTCACCTTCACCCACATTTTATATTATCAATTGAAATAAATGAACATATGACATAAAAAACATTTTTTTTAATAACTGTATAACAGAATGTCATTCCATCTTTTAATTTCACACATATAGATTCAATCAACACTTCAGGGCTTCAGAGAAAGACTAATTCTTACCAAAATTTGGTATTCAGTTTTTCCATAATGCTTTGACAGTTGAAGATTTAATCAGTATTAAATCTGGATTATATAGAATGCATAATTTTTGTTTGTGCAAGTTGTGCGTTTATGATGCAAAAATGCAATGCTCGCAATTTAAGCTCTCGTTTGTTTAGTTAGTAGAAGGTACACATTAGTTTTTGTCACGTCTCACTCTCCTCACAAACGTCATGGCATTCCCATACCCTCTGTTTCTCGCTTTCGTTCCCACTGAAGCCACCACACTCTCACGTGCACCAGGTTCCACAGCTTCTCACTCCTGAACCAATTTCCTCACCACGTCTCTCTCCCTTCAGCATGTAAACCTCTCTCACTCACCAGCCCACTCTCACTATCGAGAAGCCTCCCGTAGAGTTTTTCCAGTGCCGATCTGACCTTCTCGCCTGATTTCCCGGTTCCTGATCTAAACTCCTGGGAACCATTTCTCTGGTAACCGGACTCATTGCTTCTCCTACCGACCTAGCCTCTGGATTATGTGTCTCGGATATTGTCCCAGTGCTACTCTGCATTCCGCAGGGTTCAAGGCACCTCAGAGGATCCTCCTATTCAACCTGTTGGTTCCTGACAGTTTTAAGGGCTACATCCAAAACGTTCTTAAAAATGCCCAGGGATTTAGCTTCAACAACACAGAAAACCCACTAAACTATGTGCAAAAACATGTTTCCTATTCCCTATCATTATAATTTCCAGATTGTTCAATTCCTTGTTCTTTGTTGATGTGACTTTTTTCCAAACTGAAGTATTGCTTAGATTAGCTTTTTTTGGTACTTGTCAGAATTTTTGTATCAAATCCCCTTATAATTTCCTCTGTTCGAGACTGAAGATACAGTATGTCAACCTAGCTCTGTATGCCAAACCTCTTCCACTAGGAATTATTCTCCTTGCTCTTTGTCCTTTTTGTAACATGGTAATAAAATTGTACTCAATAGTTTTTCATGAAGTCTGGCAAGTGTTATGTACATTCTAGCATAAATTCTACTATTAAAATTCCATACATTGCTATATACTTTTAGCCTTCTTTTTACTCACCTAAATCCCTTTCATAGGCTGCTTTGTTAAAATGTGTACCATCTACCCTGCATTTATATTATGATTGCTGCTTGCATGAATTATTTAATTTTTTCCACATTGAATTTGACAGGCCAGGTATCTGCACAGTGTCCCAAACAATATCTAATGCCCAGTTTCCACAGATCTTCACTTTGTGGGGTTTCCACTGTTCTGCTTCGAGGTGCGTCTCAACTAGACGGTCTGGGTTCTGCTCTGCTGAGATACCCCTGAATGTGTGCCAAGCAGGTCTGACGTGGTACAGTTTCATATATCACACCCGATGAGCCCCAACTAGTCCAGTTGTAAGTATCAGCACACAATGTGCTGTTACACACTTTCTGTGTTTTTGATCATGTTTACCAAAACGGTTAGAGAAAAGAAAGTGAGATTTCAAACAAAAAATGTGCTTACCTTAATTGTGCCTACTAAGAAGAACAAGTAATAAGTAGTTCTAGTAGGTAGCTGCGTCACACCCGAAGAAGGCTCCACAACCGAAATGTTGTGTTTCCTTTCTTTAACCTGTTCCAAGTAATAATAATAGTTCCTTATTCTTACTGTATATAGCGCTTTTCTGGACATTCCAATCAAAGCGCTTTACAGGTAATGGGGACTCTTTCTACTACCAGTGTGCAGCCCCACCTTGATAATGCAATGGCAGCCATAGTGCGCCAGTACACTCCCCACACACCAGCTTTCAGTGAGGAGGAGAACAAAGTGATGAAGCCAGTTCATAGATGGGGATTATCTGGAGGCAAAAATTTGTGATGAAGAGACTGAAAGTTACATAGATGAGCAATTACTAGGTGCTGTTCCACTTGTATGAATATTAGGGGTAGGGGTAGTACTACTGCTACTGACAATAATAAAGAGAAATTGCTTTTTAAATGAACCAAATCATTTGCGTGTAATGATTATTTCAAAACAATTGACACCATATGATCTCATTACTAATGTGTCAAAATTACCAACTCACTTACTAAGCCAATGTATCTGAAGCACTACTTGTAGGTTGGCAGCTGCGTCAGCATGCGTAGGCTGCAAAGGAACAAGTAACAGGTTTATTCCATGCTGAAAAGAGAAGAGAGAAAACACAACGCTTCGGCTGTGGAGCCTTCTTCTGCTTCTTACCCTGCTTACAACCGAAGAAGGCTCCACAGCTGAAACGTTGTGTTTTCTTTCTTCTTTTTTCAGCATGGAATAAACCTATTACTTGTTCCTTTGCATAATAATAATAGCAATAATAATAGTGCTTTCAAGGACAATGGAACTAAAATGATTTATGTACAGAAAAGAAACCACTTTTTCAAGCACTGAAGAGTCCTCCTGGAGAAGAATCTCTCAGAATTTCTCCCATCCATTCCTGATCTGCTGTTAATTGGTGCTGCAATTGCACCCAGGTGCTGCACAGAAGGTACAGGTACAGGTACAGGTCAGGCATCTTCAATATACATGTGAGGGTACAGTTGTTTATTTAAATTTTTGCTCAAGTTTTTTTTCCCCACTCATTTATGTTTCTGGCGTTGTCTGCTATTTTGTTTTGGTCATCCAGTATTTTTTCGCAAAGTTACTTAAACCCACAAACAGGAATTTATATATTCAAATACATTTTATTACGCATACTTTGCACAGACATTATGAACAGTACTAATATGTATTTTATTGTTGAAGTAAATGTACACATAAATGAAGCACGGAATACAAAACAAAGTTAGAGACAATGCAACCCGTTTTGTAGACAAGAAGGAACACTAACTGTGGAGCACAAGTCAGAGGTAGTGCATTTTGTGAGAGTGCTTGAGTAGCAGGAAACCCCAGCACAAGGTAATTTGAGGAATGCTATCTTAGTGTGATATCGTGTTCTGCTGAACCAAAAATCAAGGACTAGGACGGGCCTTTTTTATGTCAGGCATGTGGGTAATGTATGTTTTTGACAGTTGTTCCTTTTAAGATTAATGGGTTTATGAAAACCTTGTGCTGTGCTCTGTAGGCCAAACTTAAGATCCGTCAGTATTACCAGCATAATAGTGCAATTCTGACATCGGAATCCACAAGACAGAGTGAGTATTGATGTCATAACAGAATAGTGTCTTTATAATCATCTCTGTGAGTTATGTTTTACCAGCCATCTTGGATTACTTATTGTCGGGTTGTGTGAAAAGTCTGAAATTTGGCTTCTTCTCACAGGTTGAACAGAGTACAGTGTTAGCTATTTGAAACCATGTAAAATGTATACGAAGGGGGGTGATATTGTTGGGAAATTTGTTTCTACACTGAATAGCACAGAACTCCAAATACCAGTAGAAGAAATACAATGCTTCGTTTGGTAAAAAGAAAAAAGCGAGAGCACTTGAGCTATAACTTTTGTTTTATAGTAAACTCAAGGATTCTCTACAAGGAATGAAATATGATCTACTGAACATGTCAGTATTTAGTGCAAAGTATTTCTTGTTTATTGTGTTTATGGTGTGTTTCAGTTTGTCCCTTCCAACTGTAATAGCTTTAAGGATTAAAAATACTAAACACAAATGATTGCCTTCATATCCTTACAATACTTACGGCGATATACAGTAATACTTAAGCATGGGCATGTTATTAATGCTTCAGTAAGTGCTGTTTAAACACCTAGGTTATGTGATAGGTGCAGGACACATCAGCAGTGCTAAGGTGTGGTTATGACTTTGGGTTCAGAACTGCACAGTTGTGGGATCAAATTGCACATGGCACACTGCTGTTGTATCCTTGAGCCACTTACTTTGCTCGGATTGCTCTAGCAAAATGCTCTTTTGTATTAAATGATGCTATTTAGTCACTTTGAATAAAAGTATTAGCTGTTTATATCAATATATCAATAATAACGTCACTAGCCTTAAATGTGAACCGTTGAAAAGGCCAGTAAGGTCTTTTAAAGTGAAGATATTTCTAAGACTACATTTGCCAAAGTCAAAAACATAATTTAACCTCAGAGAGCCTCACACATGTCATAAAGCATTATGCTTGTTAAAACTGTGGGTGTTAGATGGTTCCTTACTGAATCCAGTTTCCTTTAATAAAATAAATGAATCATGCTCCATAAAATTTGTTCACAAGGAAAAGGCGCTTTTTATAGACCTATGCATTGTTGGGGAAAGAGTTGAATGGCTTTGATTGATGAGTTCTTATTTCAGCCTTGTCACTCTCCTTGTACATGGGGTACTACTTCTACAAGTTTTCAATCTGCGATCAGCTAATACATTTCGTATCTTTAACGACCCCATGAATCGGTGTTAAAGACTTTCCCTTTATTTAGTTCAGTACCTTTGTGTGAATTCCAGACGGACCTGGCAGTTGGTTTGTTTTGAAAAATTCTGGTACAGTACATCTAGAATGTCTGTTTCTTAAATTATTACTTCATGTGATATGCATGCACCCACAAATATTTAAGTGTTTTTTTAATCTAAAATCTAATGCTGTAGATAGTGCTGTCTGAATAAAGTTATGATTGCCTTCACTTCGTTACAGAAAAGATATTGTGGACCTGGAATCGGTCCAGAGGAGAGCAACTGTATTCACTCGCAAGCTTAAAGGAGTGTCCTACGCTCACAGGCCGAAAGCACTGAATCTTTTTAGTCTTGAACGCGGGACTACAAGGAGACCTGGTCCAAGTATTCAAAATACTTGTCAAGCCAAAGAGCACTGATAAAGTCAGCCTGTCAGAATAAACAGTAAAACACAATCCAGAGGACACAAGTGGATATGGAGCAGAAATGCCGAGAAGTGGGGGCACTTCTTTACAGAAATGAATGTAGGAGTGTGGAACAAGACAATACCATGGCTTCTTTCAAAACACAGCTGATTGAGAGCCTTGGATCAGTTCACTCCTAACTGCCAAACTGGCTAGATGGGCAAAATGGCCTCCTCTCGTTTGTAACCTTTCTTAGGCAAAAATAGACTTGATTTTCCAAAAATGCTGATGCTTAGTGTCTGGGGTGGACTGGCTTACGGTCCGGGATGTACAGTCCCCTGCCTTGTATGCTTGCCTGTACAGTCCCCTGCTGCTTGCCAGTAGAAGCTCTGGCTCCCCATGACCCTGGACTGGAAGAAGCGGTGAGAGAATGGGTGGACGTACTGAAGGGCAATGAATCAAAAGAGAACACACTATTTATTCAGAAGTAGGAACGTTCTTAAATCATATTCCAAATATTATATGGAAAAGTTCCAAATTGTTCTTACTCGACATTTAAACTTTTTTGTTTTTACAATGCATTCAATAAAGCCATTGGATATGTGACACATGTGAGGGGTCTGAAAAATTCACAGTATTTTGTTGCTATGGTGAATTGAATACAGTTTTATCAGCCAGCACTCCAACTGGTGTCCAGGGCCTTTAGTTGAGCAACTGTATGCCTACAATGTCAAAACGTATCGCCAGAAAGAGCAGTTTCCAGACCAAAAATCAAAAACCTACTATGGGATATGGGAATGGAAATGAAGGATCATTAAAAAATTGCCTCAGAATGTTAGCGGTTGGTGCAGAATTAGACATATTTTGGCTTTTTCAAAGGAGACAGTTCCCTCTGAAATGTCTTCCACGATAGTCTATTTTCTGCTGTATCAGCAAGACCTGAAGCAGATTGTTAGGTTTCCCACCGTTTTTTCTGTGGGATACTGTGTGAAGGTGCTATTAAAGTTTGTTTCTGTCTACTTGTCCACCAACAGTGGAGAATAATGGATACAAGTATAAAGAAAGTGAATTATCTTTGATATCATTCCTATTTTGAAGCTATATGTGGGTGTTCTGTGCAGTACTAGTGAATAGTATTAAATATTTCATTAATAAATAAAACATGTGCAGGGCATAAACTATATTGAACACATACTGTAGAGCATAAACATAGCATATTGCCCATATTTGTACACATGGCTGCCAATTTATCCCTTTTAAGTAATGCTAAGTAATGATTTCTTCAATGAAATGTGAATTAAAACCACAATAAATCATTTTTGGCGCAGCCAACTGAATGAAAACAAAAGTAGAAAAACTGAGTTGTAAGATTTGGTTGTGTTTGAATGAAATTGGTGTTGGGATAGACAGGACCACACCCACGCATGAAGGGCAGAGGAAGCTATATAAATAACCCTCCACACCATCGTTTGGCGTGACACATGTCTTTGTACTGGCAGCTTTCCACTGTGTAAAATTTACAGAAAGAACAATTATCATTTTGAGGAAGGTGGGTGGCCAGCAATGAGGAACATCACAGAATCCTGGTTACCAGATTATAGTCTGTACTAAAATATATAATCAAGGACAAATGTAGAAACACTGTGAATAAAACACAGCAAGATTGCCAGAACATTGCCTTTTCATTAAAATTCATACATGCAGCACTAATTTCACATCAACTTGTCTGTCACAATTTACTTTCCTCTCCGCCTTTGAACAGCAGTGGTTTGCCACTGTCTTCCTAAACAACCCTGATATTGTAAGTTTGGACACTAAGTAATCTTGTTTCCGTATGAAGTGAATTGTTAGACGCTTGTTTTAATTAAAACTGGCTGTGCTGTAACGGGGGGGCGTAAGGGGGATTTCACATTCTGTTGCCTTTGGAAATGACATGTAAAAGTTAATGACCACAGAAAAAAGGGAATAAAACCAGCAGGGAGATCTTGCAGATTACTGTAATTAATGTGTTAAGCCCCGGACACCCTAAAAAACAGGATGTTAAGAAAAAATCGTTTTTTTCATTCATTATGGGAAAGCTACAGTTATCAAATTGCATATTTTCTATACCAGTGCTATACAACTCCAGTCCTGGAGGGCCTCAGTGTCTGCAGGTTTTGAGTCTACCTCTGCTTTTAATGACATAATTGAGCTAATCATTGGCTTAATTAGACGACGTTAACACTTTTCAAAGGTCTTCAGCTGTTGACGATTTACAGAGACCTTGAGAAGCTGCAGGATTCTTTACCCTAAGGCCCATACTGTAGGTGTGCACCTATGAAGACTGTTGGTCTGCAGCCCTAGTTTGGGAGTACCCTTTCATGTTCTGGGGTTCAACCCAACTAGGCTTTTAGTAACCCCTTCAAGTGAACTTCTTGCTTGTGGTTCTAAAACCATTTCACTTCTTAAATAGTAGAACAAAGTTAGAAATGAGCACAAAACCAGATGCTGGGTTTCAGCTCTCCTCTCATTCAGTCTTACTGTTTCAGTGACCTGGCCGAAGCTAGCCAATGAGCCCCGTGCAGCAGTCAGAACACTTACTATGAGATTCTTGACAGCGACATTCAGCCAGTGTCTGCCCATCATTAATTGATAAATAGTAGGAGTTGTAGTCATTTTAAATCTTGTTCAAAGAGCTGCCTGATCACTGTTTTGGCTGGAAATTATGTTAAGGAAACTAGGTAATCAGTGGAGAAAAAAAGTTCAAATTGAATTTTAAATAGCATTGATTGATTAAGTGCTTAGCGGGAATGAAAAAGAGATCACAGGTGAGCCCTGGGAAACACTGATCCCGATAAACATTTCCGAAGATAGTGGCCAATTATGAATACAGTAAACCCTTGGGTTAACGGACTTTCTTTTAACTGACTTTATTTTTTAAGAACAAAATTTGCAAAAGAGTCATTGTGAGCGCAAAATCCGAAATACTAAACTTTCCCCGCAAGAACAGACAAAGTATAGGGCAATTGGTATAGGAGTAGGCAAAATTACTATTGCTACTAGTTACTACATTACTAGTGTTTGTGTTGTGCTGTGTTTGCTTTAGTGTTTGTGTTTGGTGTGCTTTAGTGAAATGCTTTAGCAAACATTTGTTATGCTTTAGTGAAATTGAAAAAAAAATCATTCTAAAAAATGTCAAAAAGGTCTGAAAAAAGCACAAATACTAAAAACAAGCTTTACACAGGTTTAAAATTAGGGAAAAATAATGGTGCCTTTTGGGGGTAGGTCAGCTTCTTATGTGTTGCTTGTGTTTCGTATGCTTTAGCAAATTTTAACACAATAAAGACCTTGCATACTGTATACTGTATTATGCACAGTGACAATTCTCATAAACTTTGTTGATTGCATCATTTATTAAAACAATAAGGCAAAAGATCCAGATTGCATATATATTATATATATATTTCTCATAAAAGTATTTCCAGGGTCAGGAAAACATTATTTATGATATAATGGACATTTGGCAATTAAGCCCTTCCCCCTATTAGTCGTTTAAACCAAGGGTTTGCTATATTTCTATTGATATTAAAACTACAATAAATCAGTATCAGTTTTATACTAGAAACAAAAGAATAAGAAATCTCTGAAATATTTTTGTTGTAAAAACAGTATCAGTGGTGAGTTTGTTTCAGCCCTGGCTTTTGATCCCAAGGATTGTACAATATTCTTCTTTGAAAAAGCTACTGTAGGTACAGGGGGTCAGTTAAAAAAGAAAGGCATTTTAATCCAACCAATGGTCTGTCAACCTGAAAGGAAATAAGAAGGTTTTGCTTTTCTTAAACATTTTAGGAATGTAGAATCATCAGAGATTTTCCCCATATCTATGTGACTGAGGTGTCTTTTCTCAGTAGAGGAGGCAAACATTGGTATTGGTGATCTACCCTTCAGAAATTACATTATTAAAAGATGTAAGGCCTAATTCTTTGGCTGGGATAATGGGCTCAAGAATCCTAGGATGTATTTGCAATCAGAAAATATACTGATGACGTACTGTCTGATGCAGAACTGTCTACTGCACTGTATCTCAATACTACATGGAAATAGTCAGTCTCATGCAAACAAAAGCCATGTCATTTTATTCCCATTTGATCACCAGTGTCCCATCGAGATTTTGAGGAAAAGAGCTATTCACACAACTTGTAGCTGTTAGAGTTATTCAAGTATACGTTTTGAATAAATTGTCTAATGATGTTTATGAATGCCATAACCTTTTGTGAAAGACAACATTTTAATTTTCATGCATGGAGTACTGGCGAATGTGTTGGGATAATTTAAAGCAAACGTTAGATTCTCTCAGTGAGAAAGTCAGTAGGATCCAGTTTGTTTAGCACAAAGGGTTGCTGGAGTATGAGACCCAGCTGCCATGTTTTTGGCTGGTCACTATCCTGGTGTTTTTTTAAGAAATGGCTGGTTGAGATCCTCCCGTCAATTATCGACTAACCACCAGACTAAATGTGCAGAAATTGATGATCACATTTGTAACCTTTCTGATGTTCTTGTGTAAAAATGGCCCTAACATGGTTCAGAATGTGCACTTCTGAGTATCCAGTTATACACCCCATTCTCTTGGCCGTCTCAATGATAACACTGCAGTCTAATTGTGAAAAGATCTGAAGACAACAGGAATCAGTGATAAACTCCTCTGTTTATGGAGCAGTGGAGACATGTGAGCACAAGGAATGGACATTCCCAAAGCAGGTGCTCTAAATTCAAAAATATTTCAGAAAGAGACTTTAAGTAAAGGAATACCTCAAAGTGTGGCAAAATAGGGGTTTTGGCAGTATAAAGGTTTTGATGATCATTTTTACTAAAATCTCTTCTTTAAATGTCTGTGTAAATCAAATTCTCATCATCTACAAGAAACACTTTTATTTTTTTTTGTTCTCAAAGTGTTTGCTACTGTAGCTCCGATTATCATGAACTGATAAATTCAAGTTATCTTTCAGTTTCTATGATTATTTTTATCAGATAACTCAGTATGCAATAGGTTTCTGTTCTTACGCTGAAATCAACAGGGCAATAACAAGACAATATCAGGACAATAACAAAAAAACTTTCTTTTGGGACTTACATTCTTCTATAACTTCTATTTCAGTAAGAGTAATAATAAACGTCATTTTATCATTTGTATAGCATCTTTTAAAGGAATAATCTCAAAGCACTCTACAATACATAAACAGTACATTATAATAGTACACTTAGAATTAATTTCATGATATAATCAAACAGATCAAAACAGATCAGAGTTTAAGGTAATATGTATGAATTTTGCCTGTAACATTTTGATAGTTAAAAGTGCTATATTTAAATAATATTTATTATTAAGGTATAATCTATTCTGATCCCTAAATAAAAATACTGTTTGAAGCAAAGATATACAGCACTTTTGTAACTAAGGATTATACATTGTTACCAGACAGTAAACAAATGTATGTTAGTAAATCATACCTGTGCTGTACCTGTATTTCAGAAAACTAAAGAATAATATCTGAAGTACATTTAAAAATGATAAATGAAGCTATGCATTTTCTGTATATTCTAAACTGGAACTAGAGTAGTATAACTATCAAACAGATAGAAAATATGATGTGAGCATGAATCCAAATGGGTTTTTAAAATGTAGATGTATCTATATACTATAAAAATGGCATATTTAAGCATAAATGCATCAAAAGCATGATGTGTCCAAGCTTGCAAAAATATCAGATTTTTTTTTGCATTGTGAAATAAAATACCAGTGTTTGAAATGGTATGAAAAAGGGGTATTAGCTGTTGTACATTGTAATAATGTTCACAGTGCTAGTAACAGGAATGCTGGACACTCTTTCCCCCAAAACAGACCACATTCTCTTACCACATGTGCCCCCTTGTGATGAATAGACAGAGCAATATTGGACTGTCAGTAGAGAGTTGAGAGGTCTTCAAAGCTCACACACAAAGCCCCCTATACCATTTAAAACATAAAGGACCCTTATGACAATTATTTTTACACACTGTTCTGCTGACATCTCATTGCACTGAAAAGTAGTCATAAATCAAACTGTTCGACAAGCTGGACACCACTTTACTAGGAGTTAATGCACCTTCCAAGTCAACTTCGAATATCTCGCCATATCTTAAAAGACAAAATTGCATAAATAATGTAAAGAAGACAGTAAAATGGGACCACGTCTATCCTCTAATGACTCACATTTTAATGTTTTTTTTATGTACAAACCTACATTGAATTATTGTACCATATACTATGGTATGTCTCATCTAGTCTTTAAGCTTATATTGTTCAATTCTGCAGTACTTTATATAGTATTTTAGGTCTGCTAGTGTGCTTGTTCTACTAGTGTAGTTTTATGTTGAATCTAAATTTGCATTTTATACAGAATAATTTGGGAAATGCCCATCACTCTGTGCAAGAGCAACACAAATTTTCATCCTGAGAATGAGGTATTCAGTTTGTGACTCTAAGGGTGTAAGTTGTTCCGGATTTTGAAACTGTACGGTTGAGGGTGAGTACTGTAGGTGGACTCACTTTCAGAAGAGATTAGGACTGATGTCATCTGGTTAGTATGAATCTCATAAAGGATGAGCTCATAGAAGTTTCTTGTTGCCTTTGTCTCACTGTCTAGGGATTACTTGAGTCAGACAAACTGAGTTTGCCGTCCTTGAAAGCAGGTCTTGTGGGTGATTCTGAACATTTTCGTTACCCCTTGAAAGACCTAGTTTCAGAATGGAGAAGCTCTGAGAACTTTGAGCATCTGAAGCTATCTGGGTGGTTTTGCCATTGACACTCATGCTGTATATAGTAGATCATACTTCTTCTCTGTAGTAAAGTGGATAATCCTTCTGTCTAAATTCATAACAGAAACTCATAATCTTTTTTTTTGTATTCGGCAAAGCATTGATGCTAATTACTAAAAGACAGAGAGAAAAAATGTATAATTTATTGAAGCAGCACGAGAGAAAAGCTGGAAATAATCAAAACACTGATGAGTGTTCACCAAAAGTCAACGCAGAGGAAGTCTGGTTGTTTGCTGCTCATTATTGCCATCTTGAAAACTAAGTCCAAGGCATTGGTGCAAAAACATGATTGATGATGGTATTGCGCGCCATCGGGATGTTTCGTGTCAGACAATAACCCATCATGGCACAAGTTACAAAGGCGAGGCAGCTCTCTAGTTGTGAAGTATTAGGCCTTTAAAATTCTAAGCTGCCAAAACAGGAGACATTACCAAATGCCTCACTGTGGTGTTACAAGTGACATCCCTTCAGATTTTTTTCTTATGAAACCAGTAGTTGCACAATCTTTCAGATAATAATGGATTAAGATGGGGATCTCTCTTGGAAAAACAAAGGCAAGCAGTAAGGCTAATGTTGTTATGAAGAGTCACGCTGGGATTATCTTCATCCAATATAATTAAAAGCCATTCACACCTTTTGCTGAAATTTACAGCATGTCTGTATTATTTTACATCCACTCAGTCTTTGTTACCCTATAATTAGTGCTCTAAATTAAATACAATCTGGAACAATCAGATGTTATTTTGTGTCTTGCCTGGTGTAGCACGCTAGTGTGAAATAGGTCAACATTCCTTAACTATTATAAAAGTACACACAACATACTTTATAATGTATATATTGAACACCTCCTTAATAGTTCATCCAAATTAATAAAATATGAGTAAATTGTTCAACAGATATTCCTAAAACAAATATTGATTTTCTGTTTAAGCTGTATTGTCTCACATGGGAAATTTGTGTTACAGCACACTCCCCACATAACAACACAATGACAGACAAAATTTACCACCAAGTCACTGCAATAGTCTTACAGCCAGATAAGAGAGAAGATAGTCACTATGCATGTTTTGAAAGAGATATTGCAACAGGGATGAAAAATTTCCTGTGTCTATTAGTATTTTGTTTTTAAAGTTCTGTTTGAGCTTTAGGCATTTTAACATATTGAGGCATTTGTTTTGCTGTTTTCTGCACACAGGAGCTTCCTTAAATTTTAAAAACGTGTATCCTATTTGCTATTTTTCCAACAAATGTTTAGAGTAGAGAGTAGAACAGTTTATTGCCATATGTACTGTACGTGTACAGTGGAATTCTTATTCACACTGATCTCTTGGGACATAAACGGCACAACAGACAACACCACGCAATGTAGACAGTGCATTACAAACATAATCAATAATAACAACCAGGAACAACACGCAAAGGAATAACCCACTATACAATTTACCTCTCTGTCCAAGAAACAATCCTTAAAAAAAGTTTGATTTCAGTCTTCTACAGTCAATTGTGTCACTTGAAGGGCAGTTAAAAAGTCAAGGATTTAGAACATGAAATGATACCATTTTAAAAACAACTTTCAGAGCAGGTGTAGCCACACAGATGTAGTAGAAATGTCTGGACTAGATGACCAGGATTTCTGAACCTCGGGGACTTCTCCTGGCACACCCCCAGAAAGCAACAGCCTGTCAAAAGAAGCTCTGGAGAATGCTATGCTTTGTACCTACTGCAGAGACTAAATGAGACTGTATTTATTATATATTAGTAAAGTAGCAAGGACATGTCAATAATTCTAAATTGTGCATTGGATCGATTTCTCTCCTTGTAACCCACAGGGTATTCACATCACATTAAATAGCCACCTTAAAACTGACTGTATCCTTATGTCTTCTCAAGCATATGTTTGACTAGCAGTTTTTTAAAGATACATTTAGTAATTCTACTCTTAATCTGAAGAAATTTAATAGTTGGATTCGGACATAATAGCCATGCAAACTTTGTAAGATTTATAAGGCTTCATGATGTGGTCACAAATGTACAGTTTTCTGTTCTAAATGAATGTGATTTTTATGTTGTATTTGTGTACTGTTTTATTTATTTGAATATTATTAAACTGCAGAAAAGCCATTTTGCAGAGCATAGCCAGGTATTATTGTATTATTCCTGCCCTCTTTTTTAGCATTGGCATCACATAAGCAAATCAGACATAACTTCCTGGTGCCTGTGATCTTACACTCAAAATATATTTACTTAACATGGAACAAAGTGTAACAGAATGACGTATTATAGAGATACGTGTGTAAGCTGGAAATAAAATTGATTTTGTTGAACAAGAACTGAACACAAAATTGAACAACACTGACAAACCATGAATATACTAAGCTATAAGTGCAAAATGAATCAAATAAGCACAAAGCAATACAAGAGTGAAATAAGAAATATGTCATGTTAATGTCAGGTGATACATCGCAACTTAGACAAGATGGTGGAGTAGCAGTTGGAGCTCTTGACTCGTAATCAAAAGGCTGGAGGGTGGAGTCAATTCTGGTACTGTACAATATATCCTTGAGACAGTTGCTTGACTCACATTGCTCTGATAAACACCCTGCTTTGTAAAGCTCTGTAATGGACCACACTCCTGCTCATCGTTGCAAATAAGATTTTTGTTAAATTAAAAGATTTGTCATCTTCAACAGCACTTGAAGATTTTGTAACTGTAAAATCTACAGTATATGTCTTAGGAAACATTAAAGCCAACTATTTAGCTGGTATATTGCAGAGCTGTGGAAAACACCATTTTTTTTTGGCGTTAGAAAAAGTTGATTGACAACAGTGAAAACTGCAGAAGCCAGTTTACAGTAAGCTCTGTCAGTAGCCTTTTTCAAACAACAAATAACAAAAGGGAATATATCGTTTTAAGGAGAAAGGGGGAGAACTGCCAAAATGACTTGAAATTTTGCCAGACCCAAATAGACCACCAATTCTCAATGGAGATAGGCCCATAACCTCAAAATACAGCCAGGGCCAAATGTACTTATTCTTTGTATATATTGCAGATTCAAGTTATTCTTCCAGAATTCCTTCCCACCATGTGTACAGATTGCTGCAGAGGATCATAAAGATAATATCTGGTAATTAACAAACCAAACAAAAATAGTATTTCAGTCTCCTGCAAGTTTAGGCTACCTTACTAGAAGACAGACCTGTCCTCACTTAATTTATCATAATTCTGCTCACTGTCCTTCTATTATTTGGGATAAAACTACAAATATAATTCATAAAACCTTCATTTAGGAATTCTTAAATGTCTTTTAAATGCAATTGTTATAATGCACAGGAAGGAAGCATATTATAAAAGTCTAAGTACAATCTGCAAGTTAGTTTGTTTTAATGATAATGAGAGAAATCTGAGACCATGAGTGACAAGTACAGGTATGACATATAGAGTATTTGACAAATATATTTTTCTCAGACAAGCCTGCACAAGGAAAAGAAGAGTGAATCATGGTTGTTATCCTGACGTACTGAAAAAGGCTTCTCAAATGATCATGATATTCCACAACTTGTATTGTTAGTGTGCAGAGAACAGGACTTTTTTGGGAGGAGGATCTGTGACCCCTATTAGTTTGAAAGGAGAGATAGCATTTGAGTGGGCAGACACTGGTCTCTTGAGAGAGAAGTCACAGATCACATGATTTAACTACTGTAGGAAAGAATAAAGTAAGAAATTACAGTAGTTGTGTTTGTTTAACAGCCATGCTTTGCTTTTCACCATTCTGGTTTTCATAAAGCTAAAGGTAAAGACTGCATTCAAAACCTGTCGAACAGGTTGAAAGTCATACGCAAGCTCTTTCAGTGCCCTGTAACTAAATCAAGCATGGCATTTTTAGCATTCTGGGTGCAAAATGTCTGAGTAAAACTATAAATGTGTTTGTCACTGTCTTTGTTTCTTTGGCTGATTCATTTTGCCAGCAGCAAAAAGAAATATTTTCTTTTTTCTTTATTTTCTAAAACTAAAACAAGCAGAAGCAAGCCCTGAAGGAAATATTTGATTGCTTTTTCTTAATCATTTTATTTTCTCTGCATGTATGGCACAGAGTGGTACAATGCTGTTTGATTTTCTTTTTTTTTTCCAGTGTAACATTTGGATAGTTCAAGCAGCAGTCTGAATATGCAATCAAGAGAAAGAGAAAATGTAGATGTGAAAATGAAAAATAAAATTAACATAGATGTGACATCTTAGCTGGATCTAGCTGAAGCAATATTTGCCAAAGTCATTTTTACTTTTTAAAAATACAGTAACATTTTGAAAAATCTTCATGTGATAAAGACAAACTGACAGATGGATTGCTATAGGTATCATTTGATAATAATAGCCATGGTTTATATTTTATGTGCTTATTTGTTTGTTCTGCAACACGTCTTTAGGTAACACACTGTTTAATATCTTTGTCCCACATTGTAACTATATTGTGAGACACAGAAATCAATCAATTAATTAGGAGACTCATGCTACCTCAATATTTTAGTATTACAACACTCCAAGCTGAGGTAGACAGTCTGAATGAATCCTTTTCTTATGACTTCAAGCTTCTGTACTTTGGCAGTTGAACAAGATTTCTCAGTGCTCTGGGTCAGAATGAGTTCATTGAGAGAATTAAGGAAGATGAGATCTTTTGATAAGGTGCTGGAAGTGATGACACGATTGCAAAATCAGCCTCTAACGATGTGCTGAGCATGGGTGAATTAGAATTTGTCTCTCAGAAAGGTCATCTCCCCATTGCTGTACTCCCAATGTCAATGTGACAAAGCAGGGTTTTGCTTTCACTTTGAATTTCTAAGCAGCCTGCCAGTTCATGCACAATAACAACTAACATCTCAAAAGCTGTACATTGGCTTTGAAGTCCTGAATTACTTTACATTGCACTAGTTACAGCACTTTAAACCTGATGTAAAACATTAAAAATGCAGGTTTGGTGGAAAAAACGTATTATTGTGTTGAGCGTAACATGTTTTTCCATTTGTTTTTTCTGTAGGCCGCCAAAATAAATTCATTCTGATCTTAGGGGTGTATAGTCTATTGATCATTATCCTGTCGTGGGTATTTTATTTTTTCTTTCCTTATTACTGAAGGGAACACTGATACTCCAAAATGCTCTTAATCGCTTCAGGAATTAAGCAATTAAGAGCACATGCTAAAAGACATACGTGGGGGAGTATTGCTCTACAGCAGTAGTTCTCAAACTTTTTGGACCAAGTACCACCCCTGATCAAACCAAAGCATCCAAGTACCACCTACAAGTCATCATCTCATAGGAACCCCAGAAATTCTCTATGACCAACATGAGCGCGCATGCGCGTGCGCACTCACTTACAACACATATAATAAATATTATAATAATAAACTTTATTTGATATAGTACCTTTAAAGGTGGCTTCTCAAAGCACTTTACAGAATGACAAAAGGAACAACAGCAATAATTAAAAATAAACAACAAAAAAACACCATTTCAGTGAGAAGGGTGAGCCTGTTTAGTCGAACAAAGCAGATGTGAATTCATTGGTCGAGCCTTGATACAATTCACAACAGAGTCTAACAGATTTTAAATCCTCAGGCATTTTCTTGACGGCCAAGGCCTCCTTGTTGTGGATGCTGCAGTTCATATCTGCAGCAACCTCTCTAATTCGCGCAACTACACCGCTGTGTCGGCTTGTCATTGCTCTAGCACCGTCTGTACAAACTCCGACGCATTTTTCCAGTCGATGCCATTCTCTTCGATAAATTCATTCAGAAGCTGAAGTATGTGCTCTCCTGTAGTTCCTGTTGGTAGCGGCTTACAGAACAGAAAGTTCTCACGGGACTTACCCTCAAACTCGTATCTAACGTAAACGTGTAAATTGGCCAAATCAACAGCATTTATAGACTCATCTAATTGCAGTGAAAAGCATCTGCTCATCTTAATGCGCTCCATCAGCGTACTTTTGACATCATCCGCCATATCAATAATTCTATGGGTGACTGTGTCTTTCAGAGGGGGCAGCAGGTTGAGCTGTTCAGCAGCTTTTTCTCCACACATAATACAGTACGTGTCAGCTCTTTGGCAATGGTAAACAAAGTCCTTCACAAGTAGTGTGGGGCTTGCCTGCTTTAGCAATCCGCAAGCTTGCATTTTTCCCCGTTTCCATTTCAGGAGTTTGTCTCAGAAGTTAAAAGAAGTTTTTATTTCATGCGCATGGGAGCAAAACACAAAGACGCTCTGTGTATTTTTCTCAAATTAACCTAGAACCTAGTAACCTATCACGCTTTCCTGTGCTCACAAGATTGCCAGCGTTTGTAGTACGCATTTCTATGCTTTCCTGTGCTTACAACATTGGCATTGTTCCAAAATCACGCACATTCTCCTACCTCCCTATTTGCTGGAGATAGCTTTTTTTCAATACAATTGGTCACTTGCGTTCATAGCACGCATTCCTATAGAGTGGTACAGAATTACATTGTAGCTCTTGTGTCCACTCAAGTATTAGCGCGCACTGTATCATAGTACGTAGGCTGCGTATTCGACACAAACTAATTTTATTAAAATAGAAAATATGAAAACCCGTCCCAATTTTTCAGTGCACACAACAAATTTCCGGGGTCATATGGTGTACCGCCTGGTGGCGCTCCGCGTACCACAACTGGTACGCATACCACAGTTTGAGAACCACTGCTCTGCAGTATCTCGGCTTCGAGTGAGGGATAAACCAGAGTTAGAGACAATTGGAAGCTGTTCTGTTTTGCCATGGATTATAATTGTTCTTTTGCTAAGATCTTATTTGGCAAGTTATACCTGGGTCCCATTAATAAGAATCAGATTTTGAATATTTTGTTTTATAAACTCAAAAAAACAACTACAAAATAAAAGAAACTGAAAAAAGAGTCATTGGACTTGCATATTACATGTCAAACTAAGGTAGTTGTTACTTTGTATTTGGTGTAGACTGAAATTTGCTCTCTTTAAAAATAAACCATGCTCAATGCTTAAGACTAAGGCAGTGAATAGCTTGTCCTATTTGCTTTAATTGTATCACTACGGTAAGTGTGTGTTTTTCTAGACTGTCACTGTCTCAGTTAGTAAAATATCCTATGAGGTAAATGCAAAGTAAAGCAAAGTTTTATTTTTTGTCATGTTTATATTAATTTGCTGTAATTACATCCCCACCAAAAGCCTCCAAACTCTCACATGGAGGGGTTGAGCGTGTTTTATTCTATCGGAACATTCCAGATCTCTGACTTCTTCACACAAACAAAGGAGAGGTGCGTGATGAAGATCCCTACACTGTGTTGGCCCTGCTCTGTTGAGTGTTTTTTTTTCTTTTACAGTTTACATAAAAACATGCTTATATACTGGTGAAATGAGGGTCAGTAAGTATAAATAAAAATACCACACGAAGCAATGAAAAAAGAGGAATTTTATTGCAGTTATTCTAATATAAAATGTAATTGCAGCTGTGCTAAATAAAAGATCATTTAAAATGTTGAAAGTCACTTTATTCATTTTATCTCTTGCCTTCCAAGTAGTGAAGGTTTTGCCAAATTCCTGTGCTGCTGTAAGCACAAATGGGATAATGCCCTTTCAGTTTCCTTAAAAAGATCCTGCAGTTTACAATGCCTCCTAATTCAGTAAACTGAAGACTCCTAATTGTGTTTGAGCACATGCTGAAAATAAATGTGCAGGGTCAGGAAATGTGTGTGTCGGGGATGAGGGGGGCGATAATGGAAAATTAACTCTGTAGAATTAATTTAACACGTATGAGCACGTACAACTATCAATAAACTGCATTTATATAGCACTTTTCATTACAAGGACTCCAAAGCATCAGAAGTCCCACTGCCCACCATATTGTTGGGGAAAAGTGAGAAACTTCACAAGTTGATTTAAAGGTGAATTTAAGCTAGATCACATTGCCAGGACATCAGGTTTACGACCCTTCCTCTTGTGAATGGTGTCGTGGCATATTTAATGGCTTAAGTGCCACTTACTAGGCCACCAGCTCCACTTACAAAAAAAGCAACTTGTTTTGTTTTTCTCTGAGGTCTTCCTTCCCAATACTGACCAGGTCCAACCCTGCTTTGCAGCTGCAGACCACATGAGAAGGCAGTAATGACAATAAGGCAGGTGTAACCGGCTGTAAATGTGTAACAAATTCATTAATTCCCCAGTCCTTTTAAGGTTTGTTCATTTTGTGTCTGCCTGTGAGGTTGCTTTCCAACAGCTGTCTCCTTTTTACTGGAGCAGTGTTTTTCAAGCCAGAACAAAACTGCCACCTTGTGGGGAGAGAAGGGAACTGCAAGGGCAGATGGCAGCTCAGTTCCGACTTCAGTACTATCAACGCTGTGATAGTACTATGAACAGAATTATGCCTGCAGCAGCAGCAGCCACTCCTGCATATACTGCTTACATTCAGCACACAACAACCTGCTTGTATATCATAGTCTGGAACTTTCTAAAGCATAGCATTGATTATAGCTTCAAAAGATTTATGGCATTTGCCGTAAGATACAGTTTGAGAGAACAAACAGCAAGTTAGTATGTCTTTGGAAGGACACACACCTCTATCAACGTGCAAAGATTAAGCTACTTTTTTAAAGCAAAGTTACAATGCACTACATCGATTTCAGCTTCTGTAGATTTTACTAATTTAAATTCCATGGGTCTCCCCCATTACCCTGTTACCACTAAATAAAAATAAAAAAGTATGTAATTATTTTTAATTTTGTCCAAACAAAACATAGGCTGATGTTGACTGTTTTGGGAAATGGTCACTGCAATGGTCACTGTGTGTTTTAGCTTAAACCTGGCTTTGGAGATATAACTGAAGCTGGAAAAGTGGAGGAAACTTTGCTAACAAAATCAGCGAAGGTCGTCCTTGTACATGAGGTCACAAGAGGTCCGTTTCTTTCAAATGTCCTTCCTGTCATGGTCGCCCAACACCAGTCCCTTGGGGGCGCTGTCCAGCAGGTTTTATAGACGTCCTCAAGTCTATACAATTTAAAAAAATGAATAAGGGTATTAATCCATCCATCATGTCTTCTGTGTGTTAGTACTCCATGCAGATCTCTGTAGACCAGCAAAATCCTCCTAAACAATAGCTATAAACACGATGTCCCTCTTGGATCCATGGCAGTGATGCAGCATCCAGCTCAGATGGTGCCCAGCCCGGGCACCATCCGGACATGTGGGGAGGAGAATAGGATAGTTAAGCAATTAAGCAAAAACAAATTCAAATAGGTAATTAAGGGCTGAGGTGAAAAGAAAACCAGAAGCTTTCAGTCTCTCCAGGACAGAGTAGAGAGTGCGTTAAAAATCATATAATGATTATAAATTATAGTTGTGCACCCCTGGCATTCGTAGTAAGATTGACTGCCTACATTCACACTAGCATAGAAGAAGGAACCTCCAGTTCAGTGCACTGCTTTGTGATTTGTAAAATAACCACTACCACACAGGAAAAACTCTCTCTTCCAGATTCACATCCACAAGTGCTACTGAGTACTGTTAAAACTCCAGACATGGATAAGTGCTTTCCCTCACTTCTTCAGCAAAGTTCAGGTTGTTTCAAGCTGGGTTTTCAAATTCTGCTCTTCAGGGCCTGGAACCTAGCAGGTTTTCAGCAGCTATATCACCCTGCAGCTCACAACTGATAAGCAGGTGTGAGCCTGGCCAGTACTAGATGGGATACCTCCTGGGAAAGCTAAAGTTGCTACTGGAAGAAGTGTTAGTGGGGCCAGTAGGGGGTGCTCACCCTGTGGTCTGGGTGGGTCCTAATACCCCAGTATAGTGACAGTATCTGTTCACCTCTCCACAGATAGCTTGTGTGTGGGGAATGTACTGGGGCACTCTGGCTGCTGTCACATCATCCAGGTGGGACTACACATTGGAGGTGGAGGGGAGTCCCCATTACTTGTTAAGAGCTTTGAGTAGAATTTCCAGAAAATTATACATAAGCATAAGGTTGATTATTCTTATTTTCAGTTCCTCATAAATTGTTTATGGTTTGTTTATGGTTTCTGGCTGTGGGGAAGGGATGAATTAATCCTGTTGAACAAAAACTGGAGAAACTAAACATTTCTTCCTTATGAAGATCTGTATGTATGTAAGGAGTTACACAGTAGCCTAGACCCCCAAAATCAGAATTAGGATCCCCCTGTTGCAGAGATTAATTACATACTGTAGCCCCACAAAGAGTAAAACAGTCTGCAGTCAAAGACCTTCTTTTGGTTTTTCAGCATGTACTGTATTTAACCTCTACTTGCTCCTTTGCAGTTTCCACTCTGATTCTAGAATAGAGCAAGATTTTCTAACTTGGATCCTGAAGGGCTGAATTCCTGCAGGTTTTATGCCTTTACATCAGTAGCACTTAGATAACAGGCAGTCTGTTACACTGCTTCAGTTAAGCCTATAATTAGCTCAGTTGATCATTAAGGATACTGCAGGTCTCCAGAACAGGGTATGGAAATCTCTTATCTAAAGCATTAGAGCTAATCAGTGCTAAGAATCCTGGATATTGTTAGTGTTTACTTTAGGCTAGCTTCTGTACCTCAGGATAGCCAGCAGCCATATCACTAAGCAGGTGTGAGCCTGGTCAGTACCTGGATGGGAGACCTCCTGGAAGGTTGCTGCTGGAAGAGGCGTTAGAGAGGCCAGCAGGGGGTGCTCACACTGCAGTCCATGTGGGTCCTAATGCCCCAGTATAGTGACGGTGACACTATACTGTAGAGAGGCACCGGATCCTTCGGATGAGAGGTAAAACCGAGGTCCTGACTCTCTGTCATCATTAAAAATCCCAGGGCATTTCTCAAAAAGAGTAGGGGCCAAATTTCCCATTGGCCCTTACCAATCATGGCCATCTATGAATTGGCTTCATTACTCTCCTCTCCTCCCCACTGATAGCTGGTGTGTGGAAAGCGTTCTGGCGCACTATGGCTGCTGTCGCTGCACATTGGTGGTGTTGGTGGAGTGGAGTCCCTATTACCTGTAAAGCGCTTTGAGTGGAGTGTCCAGAAAAGCGCTCTATAAGTGTCAGCAATTATTATTATTATCTGCTTGCAGCAGTGTTGCTAAAAGCCCAGTAGATGGCACAGTTTAGTAAAGGTCAATTAGACATGGTGTATTTTATAAGACTTAAAAGATAGGAGTAAAAGATGCACGATAATATAATCAAAAATATCATTTTTTACAAAACCTTGACTAGCTCTAAGTTCGGAGAGATGACGAGGAACTTCAGTTTAATGATTCCGTAAATCTGTAACTCCAGGTAAACACTGTTTGCATGAACACAACATTTGCATTAAGAAACTACTTGTGTATAAAATGTATATAATGTATAAAATAGCAAAAACGTACTCATTTTGATTTAAAAACGGTCTCCAAGGAAATGACTTCCATAATTAAAATTCAGTACAACGCTCTTTGTCTGAATTATGATTAGAAATCGGCATCAAGTATTGTTTCATTCAATGTTAAAGTCGTTCTGATCGGAAAAAAATACTTTCTGTTGAGGGATGAGAAAACAACAGGCACCGGCCAACAGAACTGCAGACAACTATCCTGACTTAGTGCCTGCATGTGAAAGGAGAAAAACATGTATTGTTTGAAAGCATGAGCACCAACAGTATATATACAGTGACAAGAAGGTCCAAACGCATTGCAACAGCTGGAGACTCCCTCCACGAAGGACGACCACCAATCCCAAATACAGACGTACAGTACAGCACTGTACATCATCTGGGGTCAGCAGAACTAAAAAGACACGGAAAACTGATGATTTGACATAGGAGGACCACCTGAAAAGTGAGGGAAAAAGACGAACTATAAAGCAGAAGCTTCGTGATTTTTAACGCCTGACTTTTTAATGGTTCGTGAGTCCCAGAAGTGAACGATGTTACGTACAAGTTAAATTCAGTGCAAAACAACCGAAAGGGAAAAGGGCCCGTCGTCACCAAGACAGAGCAGCAGAAGATGGCCATCAAAGTAGTGACTGCTGTGAAGAATAATAATAATAATAATAATAATAATAATAATAATAATAATAATTGCTTACACTTATATAGCGCTTTTCTGGACACTCCACTCAAAGCGCTTTACAGGTAATGGGGATCCCCTCCCCCACCACCAATGTGCAGCCCCACCTGGATGATGCAACAGCAGCCATAGTGCGCCAGAACGCTCACCACACACCAGCTATCAGTGGGGAGGAGAGCAGAGTGATGAAGCCAATTCATAGATGGATGAATGACCCCTTACAGTTTTTTTTTTGTATCATAGTATGAGAAATCCTCATTCCAAAAATGAATGGAAAACAAGTATTTTTTTCTCAAGTATTATAGAGGAAAATGTGGTCAAAGCACGACAGAAAGCTTGGAATTAATTTTAGAACGGTAACAAGCAACACAGTCTTCCAGAAGATGGCAGCATTTAGTTAAATTTCATCAAGTCTGCCACAGCAATAAGCTGAGTTGAGACTGTACTACCGCGGAGTGCTTCAGAAATTGACAGAAATAAAAATCAGGAAACGGATTTCATTTCTGGATGATTTTTTCCATCAAAGTTTAATCCCAAATGTTTGATAAATGTCATTTTTCAACCAATCTCTCCTTAATATTGCTGCATTTGTGTTATTTCTTCTTTAGCAACGGTAAAACCCAGCAGTACTGTAAGTGAGCCAGTGGTTTATTCCCGAAATCTAAGTGCCTTTTTTATCTTGCTTGAGCACACATGACCTTAATTTCCACACTGGGAGTATTTGATTTAATTGTGTTAAAACTATGAAGGCTGTTTATGAATTATGTGACACTCGAGACTCTTAAAAGTACAGTAGTTTTTCACTAAAGACTTTTCATTGAAAAAACACTGTGCTGAGAAAGCTAAATCATTTTACAGTCTACATGCACTGCTAGAATCAGTCCTAGCACATTATGAAGAATCCTCTAAATTAACTCAATTTTAAATCGATTAAAGGAAGTTTCAATTTAAAAAAGCTGTCGAATCCTCAAGTTGGAGGAAGTCTATTGTTTTAATAAAGCAACAGAACAAAGGAATCCTCTCTGTCAAATATCCCTGGTTTGTTTCAAATTGTTATAAACATTGTTTACAGTGCTTGGAAATGTTGTAAGTTTCAATACAAATACTGGAAATGGATCTAAGGTGAAAAATATTCTGCTTTTCTAAAGGTCTGAACTGTCTGGTATCAAATTTCTTAAAGCCGACAGGATAAATTTCACTTTGGTTCTGAGTCTCTCTTGCGACTGGTTTTCACCATTTCTTCTTCATGTTATGAAGTTGAGCAAATATTATGATATGGATCCTAACCTACTCCTGGACTAATTTCAACTCTGCAGTCGAAGTTATCACTGGGATCTTGACAGACAATTGTATTTACTATTTTCTTTCACAAGCTAATAAAAGAGAAGCAGTTATTGCATCAGATTATATGAAAAACTATTTAATGATTCCAATTTATAACTCTACACTGAATAATGATACATTTAAGAGCTGACAGCTGATGATAAATGGGGGCTCATATAAAACATATTCACTGTGAAGAATGGCTGTAGATGAATTGCACACTGATACAATCCAATGATAAAGCACAATAAGAGCCACTAGAAGACTTAATAATGTGCTATTCATTTTGAAGTGATTATTGCTGGTTAATAAAAGAGCACAAATTAAAAATATATATATTGCACGAAGATGTTAGAACGGTGATTTTTTTCCCCGATGAAAGCCAAAGACATTAAGACACTTTCTTTACAAATGATAAACAACAGTGTTTAGTGCTGATGTCTTTGTGCCTGATGATTTAGAGAGTTTTCTATTTTCACCAAGAATCTATCGTTGCTCATCTTCAGTAATGCTTTTTCTCAACCCAATGGCATTATTCATTTAGCAACTGCTTTTGTTTTGCAGATGTATCATGAAGACATGCACAACACTGACACACTGTCCACAAGTGAGCTCCAAACATATTATGAGGCTGAATGAAGGTAATTTTGCTGCATCAACAAAAAACACAAGAATTCTTCACACTACAATACTGAAACAACTATCCTATATACAAAGGGGAATCCATTTTCACACAAACACACACAGTATGTTTGTTTTTAAATGGCATGTTTTTACAATCTTAATATTCATATAAATTGAGGGACAATTATTGCTAAATACACACCTTTTTAATGTGAAACAAGGAAAGCTCCTTTGAAAACTCCAAATCCACCACATCTTAACAATAAGTGATTATGGAAAATATCAGATTATATTGGACAATGTTAAGATGTTTTTTTAAAATGGCATGGAATAATTAAAATTGTAAAGTAAATGGGGTTTATGACGAAAGTTCAGGAGGGATGACAACAACCAAGTTTATCAGACTCATCTGTCAGTAATTAGCAATCACTTCTGATGTCACTTCCTCTCCTAAAACACTATAAATACCGCATGTGATCCCCTGCTCTCCCTCACGTCTTCTTGCACACCTCCTCCACCCCCTCTCCCCCTCTGCAGCTGCCCCTTGGTCACCCCTCACTCTGCAGGGGGGTCCCAGCCTCCTCGTCCCCTTGGCCAGGAGGTCAGCCCTCAGCCAAGTGGGTTAAGACACATTTTGACTAAACACTCCATAATCCTTTCAGTACACTTAGTTCCTGGGTGTTGTTATTCCTAGTGAAATCAGATTTGAAACAGTTTTACATCCGGGCAGACAATAAACATTGTATTTTCACAACAAGATCAATTATTCAAAACCTTTCATCAGACCAAGAGCTTGAAGTGGTCAATTTTCACTGGCTCAAGAGTTCCTTTTTTTAAGAGTAAATTTATGAAACAAAGAGTAAGCAAAAGCAATGAACAAGATTCCTATTACATCACAGATAAGCAAGATCAAGATAAGATATCACAGTGAGATCCATTCCATCTATCCATCCATTTTCTTAGCGCTTCATCAAATTCAGGACTGTGGGGGAGCCGCAGCCTATCCCAGCAAGCATCAGGCACAAGACAGGATACATATTGGTCCAGACGCCAGTCCATCGCAAGGCACTCTCAAACGCTCACACAAGGCCATTTTCCCAGAAGCCAATTAACTAACCAGTTCTGGATGCCTTTTTGGTCTGGGGAGGAAATCCATATGAACATGAAGAGAACACACCAACTCCACACAAACAGAATTGAACCCAGGGCCCCAGCACAGCAAGGCAGCAATGCCACCCACTGTGCCACCTGGTTAGCCGTTAATGGATGCCATCATTCCCACCTGGCCTTGGAAAGTGAAGATTAATGCATGGTGTGAGACTGCACTGGGTGAAGGTTTGTTTCTTCAGCGAGCTGTGTCTCCTCTTGCTCAGCTGTGGATGAATTTGTCAGATAGTCCTCTGTCTGGCACATCTGTTCAGCTCTACTCACCCTGTCTGAATGGGTGTGGAGTGTTGATGGGCACCAGGAAGCCCGCTGAATAATTTTCCGCTTTTCTTTTTCTTTTCTGATTTGTTTGGAAAGCAAAAAATCTTCAACCTGCAGCCCCTGAAAGCAGTTTCAGAAAGCGCTCCTGAACATCACAAATGTCAAAGTCACGTCATTTCTAAACTTGGGGGGCAGAAAAGGATTTTACGACACAAAGGTGAGAAGATTTCCTACATTTTCCAGAAATACTCCACATAGAATTAATTTACATTAAGTTTAAACCAATATTGCCTTTCAAAAGAACTGCATGACATTGGATTCAAATCTAATCCAAGTTAATAAAGCTAAAAACGCTGAAACTATGTAAATAAATTAGATTTTCAGAAAAAAATCCGAAGAATCTGAAATGAGTAAGTATTCAACCCCTTTGTTACAGCAAACCTTAATCTGTACCGGTGCAAGAGAAAGGTTTGAGAGTTTGCAAAAGAAGCGTAATGGTATCAGTGTGTGTGTGCAGGGCAGTTTAATTTTTACTTCAGAATATGTTTATCTTTCTGATTAAGTTCCCCCAGGTGGATAATGAATTTCAAGCCACAAGACGCATGGTGATATAGAAAATGAGCCATGAAGATCAGGGAGCGTTACAAAAATATTGGGATTTTTTTTCCCGACAAGTAGTAGAGAGGCACCGATCAGGAGACGTTGATTGTCCCTTTGAGTACAGTGAAGTCTGTCATTAAGAAAATGCATGATACCACCTACACACTGCCGTGATAAAACCACTCTTCCAAACTGAGCACCCAGGCAAGCAGGAAACTCTTTCAGGATGTCTTTGTGTAACCTACAGTGCATTATTATTGTCTGAGATGGGAGTCATTGTACATAAGCACTATCCCAGTCCCTAACAAAGGGGTGAGGGGGCAAAAAAGAAGTCTCTGCTGAAAAAGGCTCATATTAAATCTTGTATGAAATCTTGTCTTCCGGTAAGACCAGATGAAAAATGAACTTTTTTAAAAATCTAAATCCAAAATGTTATGACTGGAGCAAGCCCAGCACAGCACATCACCCAGTCAGCACTCTCCGACATGGTGGCAGTATCTTCAGCGCCAGGGGTTGAGGGGCTTGTTAGGACTGAGGGAAAATGGATGTTCAAGGTACAGACGAACCCTAGATGAAACCCCATGTGAGTCACCCACAAACCAAGAATCAAGAACAGAAGTGCACCTTCATCCAAACAATGACCTGCAACACAAGGTCAAACCCAGCTCTGAGTGATCTGACAAAATGAAAAGTAATTATAATAATGCTTACACATACTGTATATAGCGCTTTTCTGAACACTCCACTCAAGGGTAATGGGAATCCCTTCCACCACCACCAGTGTGTAGCCCCACCTGGATGATGCGACGGCAGCCATAGTGCGCCAGTCCGCTCACCACACACCAGCTCTCAGTGGGGAGGAGAACAGAGTGATGAGGCCAGTGAAGAGATGGGGATTATTAGGAGGCCATGATTGGTAAAGGCCAGGGGGAGATTTGGCAAGGATGCCGGGGTAACACCCCTACTCTTTTCGAGAAACGCCCTGGGATTTTTAATGACCACGGAGAGTCAGGACTTCGGTTTTATGTCTCATGGCACCTGTAAAAAGTGAACGCCTTTCAGTGGCCCTGAAAAAAAGTCCACCAGACCACACCAAAACTGGTAAAGACCTTTCAAAAAATAAAATAGAATGTTGCAAGAGGTGCTTCTACCAAGTACTGACTTAATGAGCTGAATACGTGGTGAATTTTATAACTGTCAGAACATGAACTCTGAAAGCCTGGGTAACTTTTCTGCATCATTTTGGTCCAAAACCACTGAACCTGAGTTAATTTTACTACTACAGAGAGAAATGTTTAGCTTTTTCATCTTGACTCTCACATCTCAGTTTTCCCAATTAATTCCTAAAATACATATGCAGTAAAACATTATTTGTTGACAGGAACTCACTCCCACCTCAACAGAGCAATTGCCAAATAAAGTCCTTCAGTCTTCAAGTCTGCAATTTTCATTTATTTTGCTACAGATTTTTGTACAGATTTACTAGGGTTAAAACAGGTATGGCACAGACATAAAAGAAGGACTACATGCTCAGTACATTGTAAAAGTATTGGGCTGTTGAATTTTCTGATGTCTGAAAGCTCAGTTTGTCCAAAACCCAAAGAAACATTAATTATGTTGCTTTTTCAATGCCATGGTTAGCAAGTGTTGGCAGCCATTGTGTTCATACACTGAATTTATATTCACTACCTGGGATGGATGTTTGTGAATTTGGCATTAAATGAACTCAGAGTACAGATAACAAATGACTCATTCAGTCTCTGATCTCTGGAGTTTCATCAGCTGTCCTTGATGAGTAGGAGATAAGATAATGAGAACTGCTGAAGGTGAGTTTGGTGTACAAATGAGTAAATAAATGAAGTATCAAAAACTGTAGTACTTAGAGTCTTGGAAACACTAAATATTTTTAGTATTATCCAATAAATTCTATATGTTTTCCCGAACACTGTCTATGTTTTTATTAAGAATGATGACTTTTAAAGTGTGAATGGAATTAATTCACAATTCATGTTGTTCATATCCGTTAAAGCATACACTGTTTACTTTCCAAAATAGAAAATTGTAACAACACCAATTTCAGTTAGAACCAATAAGGAATGTTATAAAATTCACAGCATGACAAAAAATGCACTTTACCTTGGAGACATACAGTACTGCTGGCTTTTCTGAGTTTGATTTTTTTTAAGTGCTACTGAGAAATATATAACATGGGTATATTTCATGCCAGTCCGAGCCTTTAAATAAAGAAGTCTAATCTTTTCTTTGTGCCTCAAGGCTGTTCGGGGTCTTTGTGGTTAATAATATTTCTGTAGACACCTCAAATATAGAGGCATGGTGAAATAGTAAGTGAAATATAACAGTACAGGCCTTAAGTGAGACCTTACTCTACAATGAACTTGAACTTGAATCTCCTGATTAAGTCAAACGGTTGCCGCAACTACGGCCAAACACCCATCTGATACATTGACTTGCTATTCTTCTGGGATTTTCAAGCTTCTGTTCTCTAACTTTGATGTGGAATGTGATGAAGCAAATGTCCAATGCAATTCATCAAGTTTCTTTTCCAGATTTACAGCTGGTGTGATTTTCTACAGTGTTGTGAAATGCACCAGCTGTAACAAAATGTATCTGTCTGTTTGGGAGAAAACTTCCCCTCTAATCTTTTAAAAGGAAAGGGCAGCTCTCTGAGATAGGGCTTTCTGATACAAGCACTGGGGTGCGGAAGAGAAATCTTTCAGCTCCATCCATCCATCAACTTTCTAACCTCTTTATCCAGCACAGGACAGCAGAGGGGGGTCGGCCTATCCTGGCAAGCAACAGGCGCAAGGCCAGTCCATCTCAGGGCAATTGTTCAGGTGTTTGTTGGGGAGTGAAGAGGGTTTGTGTTGGCAGTAAAAAAGAACCACAGACCAGAGTAAAGAAATGCTACTTTACTACTTTACTACGATTCCAACAATTGTGTGCAGCAAATGGCGGAGGTACAGTGTGCTTTTCAACCTCTACATTAACAGCAGGTGCTCTGGCCTACAGTACCTTTCACACAACAAGCTTCCAGGGCCCTATAGGGAAACCAAAAACAACAACAGAGTGCCAGCTTATCTTATGATTTTTTCCCATTTATTTTGATGCGTCAGTACGGGCTGCACTCGATCACACCATTGCTACTTTCAAGAAAACATCCACCTCTGTCACTCTCTCATCAACAAAGAAGTGAAAATAATGAAATTGACATTTTCCGACGGTATTATGAAAAACAACAAGCACTGCCAAGCATTTTTAATAAGTCTCCAGGTCATGTCAAGGCAATGCCTAAAGCCCCACTGGTAAGCCCTTGCTATACTGCCAGGGTTGTATGCAAGTCAAATGACTTTCTCTCGTTTGTAACCTTCTTATGTCTGCTTGAAAAGAGAAATGTTTAACATTATTTTTTCAATATGTACTCTCCATTTACTGTATACAGTACACCCTTTTTTATTTTAGTAATGCTGTGATGTAAAGGTTCTACTTCTGAAGTGGGAGTCTTATACTGTTGTTCTTGCTTCAGAATTGTCTCTGATAATCATCTCATGAAGTGTCAGCTGTTTTCAAGACTGGGACAACCCCTATCAAATGAAAGTCCGGCTTTGTTGTATCCTGAAAGGCTTTAGTTCTCTTGAACTATTCTGAGATGTCATAACCTTTGACCCTGACACCTTTTGGTGTTCCCTTCCCTAAACAAAATCCTCTCTTCTTTGTGGAAATCCAAGGTCAAACCTGGAGAAAATGTTCTGACCAGGATCTGACCAGGCCACTAAACAGCAGAGGGCTCTATCTAAATACACAGTTTTCAATCACACTAGTCTGTTTCTGCAACACACCCACATTTACTCTACGCTCATTGTTAAAACTGCTCGTACCAGGCAAATTACAGGTTAGAGAAAGAGCTTGTGCCGCATACTTAAACTTCAATTCCAACAGCAACAAAAGTCAGGCACGTATTTAGAAAATTGCCTTAAGCTTTATTTATAAATTATTTGTTGCATTTTCACTGTTTATATCTATTTTGAAATTTGAAAGAACACATAAGGAACCTGGTCTTTGAACATGCAGTTAACTAAAACAGTTGTTTATATAAGTAAAGAGCACTTGAAAACTGTCTGATGGTAACAGCTCTCTAATGGCACATGGGCAAGTGACTTAGCTACCCATTTGCTTAGTGCTGTAATCAAAAGCATAAAAACAATTTTCATGAACTTTGACTACCAACAAAAAGGATAAAGAATTTACTTGCTATAAATGCTTATATGTATGCAGTAACCGGGTACATTATTTTATCAAGAGCTTCTCTTCTCCTATCCAATTCAACAATGACTTCCTGAACAGGCCTGTTGGTAATGTTTAGATAGGGGAATGCCTAATTATCTTTTTGTTTGCTTTAATAAAGAGACATCCGAGTGGTCCTGCAACATATGCACACAAAACGCTAAGAATAATATCACCCCAGTAATGCTGTGCAATTAAAACATTAATAATTAATTGCCTTAACTAACATAACTGGTATGCAAATTGCTGATTTAGTGAGTTGCAGAATACAAGTATTCTCCAACGAGGCCATTTTAAGTTAACCTTTGAAAATGTTATTTTGAATGCAATGTGATGGTGGTGTTTCATTTGAAGAGGTACTTATCTCAAAGTCAACATCTTACTTCTGTTTTCCTGATGCATGCACTGTTACCTTTATTAGTTTGTAGCCTGGCAACCACAAGAGCAAAGCATTGGTAAATGGGCATATTTGTAATAAAACAAGCCCAACGTGGTCCTCTATCAATGGCCTTTTAAACCTTCTTTCTATGAAGGTGTCAGTGATAAATGTTACCTTGTCTCAGCAGGTGTGCTGGTATTGAGAGCTCCGTAACACTAAGGGGTCACCATCCCACTGATGTTACCCCATTTACTTAAATAACAGGCTATTAGGAGGGTAGGTATCGAATGAAAAAGTACCAGTTTGTGGCTCCAATATGAAAGGAATAATTGCCTAAAAGGAGGTCTGGAGCCACTCTTCCTCTGCTCCATATCAAAACCCAACATACAAAACACCACTAGAGGGAGACAAAGGAAATGACACCAGAGATTCAAGTCATGGGGGTTTCGATAAAAACTGCAAATGCTGTCATAACTGTAGCCTTTGTACTTACAGACAAATCTGTTGTAGGCACTCAGATGCCATTTAATGAAACTGTGTTTTTTTCCCAGTATATTACCCACATTTTTAAAAAAGGCTTCAGTTTATTGATATTGGTTCAAGTCCTTAATGAGCCTAAGTGGCTTATAGGAGTTGAGCTAATTCTGTTTTCTGTAGCATTAGGAGTTCAGGACTCCCTCTGGATGGGCACGGACTCGCTGGTTTAAATAATGCTTTCTATGGGATTCCCATTACATGAGCACTGACATCAGTTATTAAATGACTCAGGGTTATGCAATTTTGATATTCATGTTTCAATACTGATGTGCTTGTAAAGTTTAAATTAAAAAAGGGGAATGTTTCATCAACAAAAATATAAGAAAGGTGATGACGATGAAGCATACCGATAAAGAACCTTATTTAGAGAAATTTAAATGTATTCTAAAGAGTCCCTTGAAATAACACACAATGAGACAAAACACAACTAGCTACCTAGCTAGGTGATACGCATGATTTTCTTTAAAGGAGAGTATCTGCAATGTTTTAAATAATTTCTTCACAAAATATCCATAGTCAGGATTGACGATCATCGACTTTACACAGCACAAAAGAAGCTGCCTCTCCTGCAGTTACAGCTGGAGTTTTTAGAAAATAAAAAAGTGGCCTTTCAGCCCATGTACTGTATTTCATTTGCCTGCTTTGAGATAATTGATTCTAGGCTCTCGACTAGATGTTTCTTGAAAGAAGACAGGTACAACATGGTCAGATATTATATTCCCGACTCCCACAACACTTTGTGTAAAGAAGAGCTTCCTCTTGTCAGATTTAAAAGCACTTCATCGTGGTTTCTACTTGTGCCCTCTAGTTTGTGTTGTACAGTTGACTCCACAGCCTTGTCATTGCATTTGAGGACTGTGAATGCTTGGGTCAGGTCCCCTTGTAGCCTTTTCTTTTAAGATTAAAAACCTTCAGCTCTTTCAGTCTGTCAGCATCAGAATTTTTTTAACCTTTTGCAGATGCTGCAAAAAACCATTTAGTTTCATATATGTGTCCCTTTCTGCTGTTGTTTTATTGTATACTATTTTCTAATTCTGTCTGAAGCCTTATATATTCCTACCCACTTCCTATGAGAAAAAAACATTTATTCTATGATGAGTCCCAGCAATTCCAATTCTATCCTGGAACCACAGGACAATAGGTGCGTCCAGACCCTGTACAGAGGGCCACTTCATCACAGGATGGATACACACACACACACAGAGACAGTTTTGAAACACCAAATAGCCTAGTCAACATATTTCTGGGAGACAGGAGGAAACCCAGAGAAATCCAAGACAGATCAATAAACAAGGAGAATATCCAAACTCCATGCAGAAAGCACCCCAGTCAAATGTGAGCCCAGGACCTAAGAGCTGTGAGTCAGGAGCTCTTTAGAAGCCTATTACCATTCCCTTGTTTATTGATTGTGAGCCAATGTATATGTAATGTGTGGTTGGACAGTCTTTACATTATTTCAGTACATCACTGTACTCATCAAGTGTCTATTTGCTCCTGTTTAATTAAAGTGAAATATTCAAACCCTAGTTAAATTAACATATTTTTTTCAGGATACAAATGTGGAAATAGCACTGAATAAAAATGTTTTTATTTCTTTTTAGTAATACTGAAGAACAAAAAAGTTGATCACCTTCCCAGCAAACTCTCACGTGCGTTACTTAGCTCAGTTTCCTGAATCTCCGTGCTGACAATGACGTTCTAATTAACGGATAACTTACCTGGTCGTCCTTTTGGAAAAACAATGAAGCTTTGCTTCAGGAGGAAAGAAGAAATGTAACATAATAATGGAGAGATGATTGTTAGCGTTTCTATAGGCCCCAGAAGCACTTCAATTAAGCCCCCTCCACAGAGAAGTATTGGTCAAGTTTAAGTAGTTCCTGAGCTCGTTTCAGCCAATGTAGCTGCCCTTAACTGGGAATGATTGATATGTTCTTCTGCTTGAAGTACTCTGATGTTTAGTGATATGTGCATTAAACAATCCAGCTAAAATGTGTAGTATCACTGTTTATTAAATGACCCTACTTAACCTGAAACATTTATGTTGTGATGATTACAACAGAGATCAAATGAGTCAAGACAGTTGTTCCAGAGCCTTGTGTGGGAATTTTCTGAATGGCACTGTTATGCAAATTTCTTACACAAATTACATTGTTCTGCTCTTTTCATTGTTTCATTGTTTTCCCCTCTTCATGAAGAAACACAATGCTGTCACGATCCTCTGCTGAAATATTAGTCTTCTTGTTTAAAGCCAGCAGTTACTCCTCCTGAGAGTACAGCGGCTAGCTCTGTAAGTGAACAAGATGCCAAGGAACAAGCAGAGGTTATTTCCCTGCTGGAAAGTAAGAATAGGGAAGAAAAAACAACATTTCCATCGTGGAGCCTGCTTCATGGGTTTGGTTTTCTGATTTTTACATTCATCGATGAATTAACCTCTATGTGTCCCATTGCTTACACTGATAGATCTGTATTTTGATGAGTGAGGAGCAATTTGTGTTAATGATAAGGGAAACCTGATGAGGAGACATTATGTTTGACTGGTAAATGTGATGGATTAGCTATTACAATACTTCATAGTTTATGCTTGTGGATAGTGTTGCTGTAATCATGACTTTGAAGAAACTCGTCAATGTGCAGAAAATCTTGGCTTCTTCACACCCACACTGAGCTGTACTCATCACTGTAAAAGCAGCTGGAAGAGTAGTTAAAAGTATGGAGGCTTTGAATTAAGCCTAAAGGTAAAGTCCATAACATACATGAATGAATGTATACAACAGTATACGTGTATACATACAGTTGTATATACAACAGTACATATAAAAACATCTAAAGTAGGTGTGCTTAATTATGAAGTGCAAAAGGCATCACGTTGAACACATGAAATAAGAGGAACAGAAGTGGGACAACACTGTGAGGTTTCCAAAGCAACAAGGACAACCATCTCCATGTGCATTCCAAAGACAAAGTCAGCTGAAGCTCAGAAAAATCCCATTGAACATATTATAAAACGAGTTCCTCACTTTGTGGCATCTGTGTGAAATATTAGTATCTGAATAGATTATCATCCCGCTCCCCTTGTTACATAAGATTTCTGTTTCATAACACAAGTTTTGCTTAAGTCAGAAGCAACCCTTTCTTAGCTGTTGCATGAACATGTGCTGTGTAGAGAATTACCATTCATGGTGAGTGAGGAAAGAGGGACAAGAGAGCAGAGCTGTAGGCTCACCAGGGTGTAGTGTCTTTTATTGGTCAACAGGCCTGTGTGTGTTGATCACAAAGGCAAGTAAAGAGCAAGAGAGTGAAAGTAGCAGCGTCTGGCATCCCATCCTGGGAGTATCCCACCTTGTGCCTGTTGCTTGCTGGGATAGGCTCCATCTCCCCCATGAACCTGTATTGGATAAAACAGTTTGAAAATGGATCGACGGATATAGTATACACTTAAAAATATCCTTTATATCAAATTAAACATTGAAGAAAGAGAAAATTACCATTAAAAACGTTCTATATAATATTTGATAACGCTAAACTGTATTGTCCAGTGATTAAACACAAAATAAAATAGCATGATTGCAGTATGAGTTACCTACAATTTTCAAAGCAAAAGCATGAGATGATATGCACAGCTTGCCACAGGTGTGCGAAAGCAAAGCGAGACGGAAGTGTAAATCAGAGTCCTGGTGGACGCTGGTGGTGACCTGATTCGCATTATGCTCACTCCACACTGTTCAGCGGAAGGAACTTGCTGCGCTACATGTTTTTTACATATATAATGTAAACTTTTATAACTCAGCAATAGAACCCATGGTTTTCTCATAAAGTCGGATTTGCGTAAGTCGGGGTTTACATGACCTGGGGAGAAGACTGCGTATTATGTGTGCCTATGTGGAGACAAAACCAAGAGTGCAGATTCACTTACAAGTATGATAGTGCCACCTGGTGGTAAGTTGGTTTATGGTACCTTTCTGATCTCACATAAACTGATCACCTGCGAAGCATCACTCATAACTGCAACTAAGTCACAAAAGCATCAGAAAAATTGACAATATCTTTTTCATAATGGGTGCACCGACTTTTTATGGAACAGGCACGATATAGGTAAATTCATGACATTGACTCTAAAAGGAAAGTTTGGGTGGGATGACGGAAACCGAGGCCTCTTTCGCCTCTGGAATTAAGGTCTTGACAATTTGCAAATAAAATGTAGGACTGCCATAAGTTTTATAGATTTATTTAAAAATAATACTAACAGAAAAATGCAAGCTAACCTTAAAAATCCATGTATTTTTGTTTTTCAGGCTTCAGTGTGTGAGTGTGCAGCAATATTGATTAATAAGAAGCTCTGGGTCTCTTTCAGGCTGCCGAATTGGCATGGGTTTCCTCCAGCTGCTCCAGTTTCCTCCCACAGTACAAAGACATACTGGGAGGCTAATGGCTTCCGGGAAAATTGTCCCTGGCGTGACTGTGTCTGTGTGCGCCGTGATGTACGAGTTGTATCCTGCCTTGTGCCCGTTGCTTGCAATGACAGGCTCAAGCTCCCCCGCTACCCTGTATTGGTTGAAGCATTTAAAAAATGGATAGAAAAAAAGAAAGAAAAATGAACATTTCTCTAACATTAGACGCTTAAAACATCTCTTAGTGACGTGGACCAGAAGATACAATCCCAAATTACAGAGGACTAGAGTCATTCCAACCTTGACATCACAAAGTGCATCATTAAGCCACAGTATCATTACTGATTCATGAAATGAGTCAGGAGTTTTATATACAATGACGTTTTGTGGATCACACTGACTGTATACCAGGGCTTGTCAGTTCCAATCTTCCTGTGGCTTGTGTGCCAATTGGGGTGACCTTGGTGTGAAAGGCGCTATATAAAAATAAATTTAATTGAACTGGGTTATCAATTCCTTAATTAAAAACTTAAATTAATAAATTTAAAAAAAACATGACAAATTATTCTCTCTTCTCCATTTTGGTCATTTTAAGTTACCTATAAATTGCCCTTGATCCCTGCAACTATTTAGGTGCTAAGATCATTTGAACAAAGTTCTTGTGGAGCACAAATGTTTACTCTGAGTAAGGGATTATTTAACTGATTGAAAGCTGAGCTTGAGTGAAGAATAGCTTATCATCTAAGGAAGCCCTGTGATCAGGGATGGGGAATTTTGGAGAGTCAGTGTGTGTGCACAGAGTTTCCACTCCAGTTCAGGTCTTAACCACATAATCCACCTCATTATTGACTTAATGAGACCAAATTTACAACTTCTCCCAGGTCATCAGGTGCTAGAGGTTTATAGAGCCTTGGAAAACCTACAGATATACTGGTCCTCCTGCACAATCCCTGCCTGTAAATAAACTCATTTTTTGCTTTCTTTCAAATAATATAGGCATTTTTAAACCGAAGCTTCAAATGTCAGCATGAATGTTCCAGAACACATAACCTGCATTGGGCTTCTGTAAAAATATGCTGCTTAGCTCAAGAGTGAGAAAAAAACAATTATTTTTTTCTTAACTTCCAAATAATAGTCATTATAAGAAGTTCCTATCAGGGCCAGTTTCTGTAGAGCCAAAAGCACCTGTTTACTGTTAGAATTTAGCATATTATCCTAGAAAAATGAGCAGCAGCTGACCTTTCAATGCTTTAAGTAAGTATCATATAAACATAGGTCTATATTTTAAATTGTGACTGAAGCCTGGGCAGACCAACCCGGATAAGTGTGTCAGCTAACAAAAATAAATGACAAAACAGAGTCTGTATACCTTGCCTATTACAACCAAAATTAAGCTGAAGAAATAAGTGAAAATTCTAAAATATACTAGGAATGAAAAACATGATTGCCTTTTCTGGAAATATAAAGCATACAGGCAATATCCATAATGTATGTTACATACAGATGCTTTTGTTCATACACATGTCCTGAATACTGGCAAATGAGTGCATGATTTCCAGTAGAGCTGGGAAAGAAATTCTTTTGCTAACTTTTCTGAAAGCAAATGCCCGGGCTAATAGGTTACAGGGGTCTCTCTGGACATGTCATAGACATTACAAATACATAACAGAAATGAATTGGGTAGCAGTTTTAGAAGTATAAAGAGCAGCTTGCCATGCACACGTGCCTGTGTCTGCACATCATCGGGAGAATTAAGTAAGATCATAATCAATCATGTTTCCTGAAAAATTATCTGATACTAAGCTCTTGTTTAAAATATTGACTCTTCAATAGATGCAAAGCCTCCACAGAGAGCTCGGATTGCTTTCACCATGTGCCACTCTACTAACTTTTGATTTTCAGATTAGACCCCTGGGGGTCTAAAATTTTGTTACTGACAAAATGTCAACAAGAAAAATGATTTACCTATGTCATCCCAGTTCAATGAAATATCAGTGCACCTGCTACAAAATTCATTCTTCCTGATAATTACTTTGTCAAGTTGTCCCTGTTGTAAGTGCTGTTTATTCTGATGCTCAGTATATATTGAAAGACGTCTGGAAAGCTAAATATGTTATGTTGTACAGTATATGCCTGTTGTATCTGTTTTAGATCTTGCTCATGCAAAGAATATGTGGAATTATATGAACGTGAACTGGCTTTCCTTAAATCCATGGTCACTATCCCCAGAATACCATCAATTTTCTAGTTTAATGCAACTTAATGTTTCATGGGCTTGCTTGAAATAAATGTAGCTTATTAGCTTCTACTCATCTGTAGTTTCTTGTCTTTTTGTGAACTGATATTATATTTGCATTCTTCTGAGTGGGTGCAGCCTCCCTTAAGTGTCTGTTGAAATAATCCTACTTTACAGTGTAAAATGTCATTTCTCAATTCTCTATGTTAAAATACCACTCTTCACCCCTATAACACTTTAGCACCTACTTTATTGAGATTATTCATTATTCCATAGCAGTGTTTCTTAACATGAAGCACTTCATTTGTTCCTTCCTTGGTGAGCACGTTTGTAAAATATTTATTTGATACACATGACGTCTTTATTGTATTATACATTTGATCCGTTGCACATCTCTTACCATCTCTCAGACCTATTAGTTTTTTTTTCTTTATTGTTATTTTGGTACAAAAGCATAGAAAGAAATCACATTTGTATGCGTTTTCTCAATTGGAATATTTTTGTCTACTCTCTGTCTTTTCCTTTCTAATTTCTCTTTCGACTTGTATTTACAACAAAGTGTACCCTCACCCTCTTCAATTGTTTTGGATGGGTCCTGTTATACATCCACTCCAAAGTGTTCTTCTTCCTGAATTTCTGATACAGAAACATTATTGCTTGAAATTGTCCATGCTCATTGGATTCCATATCTGTTAAAGTCCAATGCATGTTTTTCTATCTCTTTTATTTTAATAATGTCATTTATTTGTGGTCGTCTTAATTGAAATAGCAGTCCATAATTATATACTGTACTTTACCTGCAGACATTAAAATGTTTTTTAAAAGTTCCATGTTGTGGTCATGTGATTATTCTGTGTTGTGGCTCTTCAGTGATTCTCTCACAAGTGTTTTTCTTCCTCTGTCAGAGTTGTTGGAAGAAACTACAGCAGATCAACACAAGCCTTTTTCTAGTGGGTACAGTATAGTTGCCAATTCAGTCAGAGCAAGTTCCTGATGCTGGTCCAAGAGGCCCAAACACCTGCTGTTTTGGTTCATGCCCAGCTCTCACTCACAAAGTTGAACCTTTATTTAACTTAATAATAGGTTCTATTTAAACTGGTTGACCTTTTTCAGCTTATTGGACGTTGTCTCCTAAGTATTTCATTTTGTAAGCTGCATAAAATTCAAAACAACCGAGTACACAAAACTTGCAAATGCTCTACACAAGCAACGTGTTTATGTACAATTATGGCTTTCATTAAGTCACTAACCTTGGCTGAAATGAACACCAACAGGTGTATGGACCTGGATACCCCTGGGTTATAGCACAGTCATTTGAGTTTCAGCTTCCACATTTCCAGTTGGTCCTTCTCAGTCTATATGAAAGGAGCGGAAATTCCCCATTGTTAGAACTTGTTGCATGCAGAAGTGCTCTTATTGAAATGTGAATATCAAAGTCTATTCCATATTTCTGTTATTAAGCATTCTTTTAATATCGTGTGGGTGGGAAACATCAGTCTTAGAAGGCCACATCATTCTCTGGTTTTCATTTATTCTCACCTTAATTATATAAATCAATTAAGTATTTGGACAAATAACTATTGTATGGATCAAATCAACTGTTTATGTTGGGCCTAATCAATGGAAAATTTGGACGGACATAAAACCTATAGGAATCTGACTCTCATGGACTGGAGCTGTTACCCCTTTAGCTAATTGTGCAACTGAACTATTGTCATTTCTTTTAGCATTGCAATATTCAGCTCTTTTCAGGTTTTATTGTCAAAGATAACTTCTGAAAAGGTTTGTGCAGAGCTCACATTACACCTCTGTGCAATTAGCTTCTAATGGTGTTTTAAAAGCTTACATTTTAGGTAATTACCAAAGCAAATACTTTTAAGATTGCTAGATAAAATGAGGCATGATATGCCTAATAGGATACACAAGAAAGGAAATAAACATCCCAAAATTGCAGATGTAAATTACTCCTTTAAAAACAATAGACTGTATGTGTTATACAGTACACCTCAAACTTCCTGAAAAAATGAAGCGTTTAATAAATGGATGGGTGGATGTTACCAAAAGTAATATGGCCATACATGTTGAAAAGACGTCCATGATACATACAGAGATACCAGCCTGTAATAATAACAGTAAAGCATACAAGACAAGTTTTATAATTTTAGAATATGATAATCTCATATTGAAAGCGTTAAGGTTGGCACAGAGGTGCCGTGATTAGCATTGCTACCTCATAGTGCTGACACCCTGGATTCAATTCCTGGGTTCTGTCTGAATGGGGTTTGTATGTTCTCCTCACGTTCATGAGGGTTTCCTCCAGGTAATCTGGTTTCCTCCCACAGATTGATGACATACTGATAAAATGAATTAGCTTCTGGGAAAACTGGCCCTGGAGTGAGTGTGGAAATGTTTGTGCCAGTCTGTGCTCTGCAGTGGACAGGCATCCCATCCAGGGTTGCATACTGCCTTGTGCCTGTTGCTTGCCGTGACAGGCCTCAGCCACCATGTATTGGATAAGACAGAAAATGGATGGATGATAAAAATCTTTTAATAATGTTAATTATTTCAACACAAAAAAATCATTAGCTTGACATCCCCTGAAACCACAACCACAAATTCAGTTTAAAATAAACTTTTTTTACCCTAAAGTCAGAGGAGGCAATCATGTTAGCTACACATTGAATCAGGACACATAAAGATTCAATTGGAAATTTCAAACCATGTATTAATATCACTTAGTCTTCAACGGCAGGGGACAATTGAGACAGTAGTTGACAGACCTTGACATATAGTAGCTTGGGCATGTGTTTCCAAATGGAAATGGTAGCACGTGGCTTGTTCGTTCAGTCTGTGATATGCTTCTACTTCTTTGTCTCCTGTTTTGTTTTTGTCAAACAGCAGAATTTCAGAGAGCATACATATTTCTGAAGACTCCTCTATAATGCTTCTTACTTTGTAAAAACATCTCATGAGGTCATGAGGAGAGCTTTATGTTCTTCTCAACTCTTAGACCCACACTGAAATGCCAGAGGGAGATTTCTTGCCCTTTAGAAAGTGGTAAAACCCATTTTGTAAGGGTTCCTGCAATGGTGTTTCCCTGCAAGGAGATATCTCTGTGATGTCAACAGTTAGACATGTTTTCATTCTGGATCCACCATCAGTGTACACATTGATAAGCACTTTTCCAAAACAACAACAGCTACAGGTAAGTATTTTCTGCAACCTAGAACTGAATTCATAATGTTTAGAACAGATTCTTCATTTTCTGTGGAAACATCAGGATTAGTCAGTCCCTGTTGATGTGTTTCCTTATTTTAGTACACTAATATTGCATTGGCAACTGCATTTTAGAAGGTGCAGTTGTGTGATTTGAATGTGCTCTTGACACTGCTTTCGAAAACACCATTTAATATCATACTGAACCTTCAGAATCCTCTATTTGAGAAAGTTGCACTACACCAAATCACATTGCACAGTGGAAGGTGTGTATATCAGTTTCTATGCATAAGTATTGAAAGGGGAAAGAGATTTTTAAATCTTAACATCAATAAGGTTTTTTGTGTTATGATGAGTGTCTAATACATCCCTGTCACAGATGACTAAATTAAGAGGCTAAAATGTTCTCTTTTAAATGAATAGCATACAGCAATTAAGCAAGGGGTAATTAAGAGGTTAGGCTTACGGTTTAAAACCATGAAATTTGTAATGTTCTCATTATGTCCAACTTTACATTATGAAAAGCAATCAATGCTAGAAATACAACAGCAACAACAGAAAACAAATCTTAATATGAGTGCATGCTGTTAGCATTATGCTGTGCAGGAAATATTTCTTTTGTTAATAATGCTCATAGACACTTTAAAAAATGAATAAACTAATCTCAATAAAAGGCTAGCCGTGCACTGAATGCAACACTAAGGTGTTTTTTTTTAATCTATGATGCTGTATTGATGATACACATTAGAAGTGATACCCAATTAAGGTTTTCCTAAATGACTTCTTCAGTGAGTTCTTGGTCATTAATTTGCACTTGGCATTTTTTTTTCTTCAATAGATATAACCTTATGAAAGCATGCTTTCAAAATCTAAAAATAGCAAACACCTTTGTTTACCTCTTTTAATGGTTTCCCATGCTACCATTATGAAAAGTTTTCACCTCTTTGCAGAACATATTAATTGCTATTAGAGGGTTTCATTTACAGAGAATATTTGCAACATAATTTTAACCATCTTTAGAACCTACATTGAGACTTTAAATGGTGTTTTTCTGTGCTTTTATTTGGTAGATATCCACCATTGTTAATTAAAAAGCTGCAGAACTGTGCAGATGGAGAATGTGTGCTTTTTCAAAGAGCAATCTGGTTCAAGGCAAGAGCTGCATCCTTGCCATTGCTCTGATTTATTCCTATTCTAATTGTGCCTTATCTTTTCCTGTAAAATAGGCTGTGTGTTTTATTAGAAATTTAAAGCTTGCTTGTCTTGAGAACCAAAGTGAATATTTTGTTCATCCTTTGAAATTATGTATATAAATTAAATAATTCATACATGCAAAATTAAAGCATTTTAAATACCCACTGCAAAAACTGAACATTTCCAACCGTGTAAATAACTTTTGAGGAGACAAAAGAAACTTTGATGTGACAGTGTATTATGTTAAGCATAAACTATTATTTTCTTATAATTATTTGTTATTGTTGGTGTTGATATTTGTGATTAGTCTCTATTTTTCCTACAGACTGAAACATCTTATAACGTCTTCTTGAGTAGTTTAAACATATTGTTATGATATATAATAGATTAGATATATGTTTTCTAAAATGTCTTGTTAAAAAGGTGCAATTGAGGTTTTGCTGTGGTATTTTCTTGTAAGACACCACACTATATTGTAACTTTCCTGTGCTTGACCAGGACCCTTTGGGTGGGATAGGAAACCAAGCCTAGAATATAGTATAGACTACATTTAGATTTAATTGTCCTGTTTTTATGATAAACTGTAAATCACATAGTCAGTAATGTTACCAAATCGAAATTAAGTAACAAACATCAAATAAAACAAGCTATAACAGGACAGTAAAAGCACTGAATAGTGAAAAACGATTTAAAGGAATTACAAAGCCAGGGCCAGTAAAAACAACTGCAGTATCAGGCCCAGTTTAAATTAAACACCTGACCCTCCAGAATACTTGGAAATTTCAAACCTAACACCTTGATGGCTGCTCACTTCTGACAAAAGGAAGGATATTCGTGTTGGATAGAAAGGCTGCACAAAAGTAGGAATTTTAAATTCTGCACCTGGTGGGTGGGCTGACATTCTGTTTTAATCTAGACCATAGCCCCAAAGATTTTACCTTTGAATGAAGCTGAACACAGATGGTATTTTCAGATCCTTTTTTATCCCCTTCAAAGCCCTCTACAACTGTAAGTCTCTGTGTTACAGAAAAAGGGTGTTTTTTCATCAAATGAAAAAAACCTTTTTTAAGCATTACACTTGTCTGTGAACACGACCAATTACTGCAGGTTTTCAGTAATGAATGAATCATGTCAGGTTGGGTCACTCTAATGTAGCTACGGCAAGAAACTCAGTCAGTCACATCTTGCGGCCGGTGGTTCCCCCCGCCTGAGCCTTCAAAGCCATCTGTCTTATCTGTCATATCCTTCCCATGCTGCAGATACGCCACTTTCACAAATATGTTACATCTGTGAAATACTGAGGAGACACGCCCAAAGATACAGTCTGTTAACTGCAGATTTTTTCAAGTGCCCTGCAAATATACAAAGCAGGTGATCATTCTGTGATGTTTTTAACACTCACCCATGGTAGCAGAAACAAAGTGTTCCAGTTCCACACACAATATTCCAGAGACTACAAGCCATTTTTTTAACACATACTGTATGGTTCTTTGTGATCCTTTTCAGTATTCCTTTCTCCAGTGATGACTGCTACTTCATGGTACTATATATGTGCTATTTTATATACAATTGCATAATCAATGAATCAAAGCATACTATACTGTATATACATGTTTTCTACATGGCTGTGAATATATTGGGGGTTAATTGTTAAAGACTCTAAAGTGATCTGAAACATCTATTATAACAAAGGGGCATATATCAAATTTCACATTCACAAATCCCGATTAGATGTTTCTGAAAGCTTCACACGTGTGCAGACACCTCTATCATTTAGAATATGCTCAATGTCGGCTAATGTATACAAATAATGATAGAAGCGAGGAGGTATGATATGCACAGTGTTCACAGTACCCTTCGAGCCGTTAGACAAGTCTTGCTAGCTTCACTTGGGAAAAGGCTGCTGTGCGGTATCAGTATCTGAGAACCCCTTGCCCACAGGAAGGGCACTGTTTTCAAGCAGAGAGAAAGAAGATAAATCCAGATCCCAAAGGACATGGATACCCAGAATTAGTATCACAGGGACACTATACTGTAAAAAGGCGCCGTCCTTAGGATACCTGGTGTCCTGGCCAAATTCCCCCCTGGCCTTTACCAATCATGGCCTCCTAATAACCCCCATCTCTGAACTGGCTTCATCACTCTGTTCTCCTCCCCACTGAGAGCTGGTGTGTGGTGAGTGTTCTGGCGCACTATGGCTGCCGTCGCATCATCCAGGTGAGGCTGCACACTGGTGGTGGTAGAGGGGATCCCCATTACCTGTAAGGTGCTTTGATGGGAGTGTCCAGAAAAGCGCTATGTAAAAGTGTATGGAATTATTATTATTAATTACAAATAATAGTAATAATAATTCATTATGCCAATACAACACCTCTTGGAATGTCAGAAGATAAAATTCCAACGACATACAGACTGAGCAGATTACTGGCACTAACAGTGGACAACCACCTCGTCCACCTGCAGGTGCGTGTGTTCTACTTCTCTAGTTTTGACTTCCTCTACCTGCATTTTTCCTGTGTGGATGCACAAGATGCTGACATCTTGTTTTATTCAATCATTGGACTTATGATAGCTCATTCACATAGGCCATCCTCAAATTCCTCATATGATCTCACCGTGTCACGTGCTTTGTCATTTATAGTGGTTCTTATCTATGTACAGTGTGATTACAGGTCTCAAGTTTTCGCCTTTCTGGTAGGGAAAGGCTTCTCACTAAACCTTGGCTTAGTCAAACTTGCATGTACTTGTGCTAATGATTTTCATAGCACGTGTCTACATTAGAGATGCTCACTTTTGTGATCACAAACTTTCTTGTGGTTATTAATGAGGTACTGTTGTATACATTTCATTTAGATATTTGCAAGTTTTTTTGCAATTGGAGTATCGTGTATCCCTTGAGATTTCACTTCTCTATTTTGTTTTCTAATACTGTCTACATGTAGTCCTGTGGATGACATAGTTCAAGTAGGTACTGTAGCTGCGTTAGCATGCGTAGGCTGCAAAGGAGAAAGTAAAGGTTTATTCCATGGTGAAAGGGAAGAAAAGAAACATGTAGTGGTGCATGTTCAGGTGACACCTGAAGAAGGCCCTGAAGACGAAACGCTATGTTTCTTTCAGAATGGAATAAACCTTTACTTGTTCCTTTGCGTCCTATGGATGATGTTGCCTTTGTTTAAATGGTGCTGATTAGGTTAATATACTAGTGTTCCTTATATCAGTTCCTTGGTTCTTTAAGTCATCCAGATAGAGTTTGTGAATACAGAGTCAAACCATTTCTTATAATCAATGAATTCTAATATCACACATGTATCTCATACTCATTCTGAGTTTAAATTACTTGTCCTACACCTTGCAAATAGTGTTGGAATGAATCTACTTTCGAATCTTGTTTTTTTTCTCTGGTTTTTGAGACCTTTTATGAAAAAATATTGACAATTATAGAGAATACTATTACTGGTTCATGCTTTTAGAGAATTTCTGCTTTTCTCATGCAGAATAGGTGTACATTTTGTGTATTATGCATATTAATTGGTTGTCCAGATGATGTCTATTGACAAGGTTTATGATCAGTTCAAGGGCAAATACAGACTGTGCATGTTTCCATTACATTTTATGCATGAAGCAGTGTGTAGTGCTTACCATTGTACAGCACTGAAGATTAAATCAATATGCTTACAAAGATTGTGTCAAGAAACAAAATTGAAGAACATGAAAATAAAGTCGTAACCTGTTTCTAGGGTTTGTGGGCTACCAACCCCTTGACATCCAGTCTGAATCATTTTTAGGACGCAAACAACCGTTTTTTAATATAACTTGAATGACGCAGTTCTGAAAAATTGTACTTTTGAAGACCTGTCATGACTTGGAGAAAGGGCGTTTGTAATGAATAATGTTAGGTTCTCCCTGTATCATGAGTATCTTTTCAACATTACATTAAAAAAAAATCAAGTGTTGCTTAACGCATGATGTACGTTCAAGTACATGGCAGAGTGAAGGGGGAATTCTTTTTATAAAGATCAATTAAAAACTGTGATTCTTCACCTTCAAATATTTCTACATGACATGAACAAAACCAATTATTTTTACACATTCTGGATCTGAAGGCCATGTTGTATAGCATTTATCTCTTTAGAAGCTGATGGGTTGAATAAGATTTTCATCTTTTGTTCGAAAACCGCAAAAATGTTCTCATATTAAATGGCCACAGATACAAAAAGGACTTAATAAATTAGATACTTTAAGTTAACCAACAATTTAGAAAGAAAAAAGAAAACTGCTTTTGAAAGAAGGACAGGAACTAAACGGGTCTGTGTAAAAGAAATCTTAGTGGGTCAGTTTGGAGCGATGAATGAAGGCCTTAATTAAACTAAGGCACAATATTTTTCACAAATCTCAAGTGACATTGAATCATGGCTATTTCATTTAATAAGAAACGTACACACAATTTTAGCATAGCATTACCCATACAGTATATCTTAACAACTGTATTGTATTGTTAAATGTCAAAAAGTGCCTCTCTTTATGATTCAATCCACCAAATTATTGAAAGTTAATGTTAGACTCAGTTTTCTTAGTAAAAGCGAATAAAACGTTTTTATAAACGGTTTATGAGATGGAGGTCCAGGACCAGAAGCAACCTGCCAGCATAGAGTGGGCCTGTGGTAGTAAAACAAAGTACCCGGACAAAACACAAAACCCACCTGAACATACTGTAGGAGAGAACATGCACTCTCCAGCCCTGAAGACATCTCATCCTGGAATCCAACCTAGGGCTCGAGGTATAAGGAAGTGAAAATCTGAGTGTTTTTACAGAAACAGACAAAGAAGTGGCAAAATCTGGTTTCTACAGAACAGCTGTTTGAATTTATACTGATCAGTCAGAGAGCCACGGCAGAATTGACCTTTCCATTCTGCTGTTGCTTGATCTTTGTGCTGTAAAGGACAGTGCCATCCCAGACTTCAAGTCCTTGAAATTCCACATGGGCATCTGTTAGCAACAGTCTCAGTTCATTTCTTTGAATATCTGCAACTACATTCAATTATTGTGGAGTGCGACATTATTCCATTCTCCAGCCCTTCCTGTCTGAACACCTATTCTGCTTTTGGAAGCCCTCACGAGGGGCTTGCTGTCCGGCTAGGTTGTACAAAACAAATATTTAGACTTTATTACGATCCCTAATTAAGGGTCCTGAATAATATTTTATTATGCTTGAGGAATTTCACATTCTAAAATGTGCTGGGTTTTGCAGGCAAATAAAAATGACGGCTCTCAAGCACACTTCATGTCAATTAAATTGCAGGATAGAGACGTTATAGTAAGTAAAAAGCAGTAATATTTTAACTGTGAGCTTTAATTACAAAGAAGAGATATGAATCTTCTGTATGTATATTAATTGCTTTCAATCACTTTTAAATCACATAGTCTACATCAAACATATTAAAGGAACTTAGTAGCTATGCTACTTTCTCATTGCTGATTGACTGATGCTGTGCAGCTGATTGGAACAGATACCTCTATGATATTGATTCCAGTCCATGGTAAGTCCTGCGCAGAGGCAGAAACTCTGTACCTTTCACTGCCAAACCGAGGAGCCCAGCATCAGTGTATAGAGATTACAGATGTTATACAGATTGTTATTGATAGTGGACATGAGGAAACCCAACTACAGATTGGGAGTTCAAACATCAGTATAAGACTCCAAGTCTTAAAAAAAAACAATATTTCAATATTTTGACAATATTTTTAAAGACACTGATAGCCTGGAATGTAAACTCGCTACACTTGTACTGTGCTGTTTTGGCATTTGGAAGAACTAGATGCTTCAAAAAATTACAGGGATTTTTCTACCTACCAGATGCAGAACAAATTCCCTTCTCAATGAGAAGTCTCAAGGTTATCTCAATATCTGCTAAGACTATTGAACTACCATGGTTTTCCATGTCAGATGGATATTTACTCTTTGAATCCCATAGTGATTCCAGGGAATATCCAAAATATCTCTTAGAGTCAAGGAACTGGTAAAGGGATTTTATACAGAGGCCTTCTTTTTTAAAAAAAAGTAATTATTTTTCTCAACCTTCTCATTCACTTTATTTTCACCCCACTTTCAAGGGCATCATGTAAAGAAAACAGGCATTTCAAGACTCTTCAGTGATATGGAACCTGGAAGCCAAAAAGGATGGAAATAATAGATCTACAGTATTCAAGTTCTCTCACAAACTTTAAAGTACAAGTCAGTCACGTTTCACACGGTGGTCCAATTTTCCCTTGCTGGCTCTGTCATAAACAAAAGAATGAAAGATTCCTGTTCTCATTTGTCCACATTCTGAGGTTGCAGGAGGTTCAATCATTTTACCTTCCCAGTAATAGCATATGAGCTCAAAATCGTTCCATTTGGTTCTTCCCGAGATACAATACCTGCACCCTTTCATACATGCAACTATCATACTGGCAATTCCCAGGCCGCTCGCAAAGTTCTTTCAGAAATTTGGCCCTAAAAGTAGTGCTTAGCACTGCACTGTAGCCTTGTACACTGTGGTACATCACCATCATGGCCAGAGTGTGGAGCTGATCTATTCTGGAGCCAGCATATTGGGTTGTTCTTATGGTTTGCACTAAAGGGAAACTTTGTTTTTAAAACATCCAACTTTACTTATAATAGGGAAAAAAAGGAACAAAGGTCAATTTACCAAGGGCAGGACAGTGGTGCCGTGGTAAGCGTTGCTGCCTCACAGCTTTGGTCCCTAGGGTTCAGGTCCAGACCTGGGGTGCTGTCTGCATAGAGGTTGTATGATCTCCCCACGTTTATCGTGGATTTGCTCAGGGTGCTCCAGTTTCCTCCCACCGTCCCAAGGCATACTGGTAGGTTAATGAGCTTACATCCCATCCAGGGTGCATTCTGCCTTGCGCCCATTGCTTGCTGGGATAAGCTTCATCTACCCCCCAGATTGAATGAATGGATTAGAAAATGGATGGGTGAAAGTAAACATAGAATAGCGCCACCATTCACCATCTTAATACATACATTGGGAAATATATGACACTCCAGAATAATTACCTTCAGATTGACATGACACTTTGTCAAAGGAGGACTTCAGGTTTCGTCAAAGTTTCAAAGGCACTGACATATGTAACCCTGTACACGTCTTCAGAATCAGCAGCAAAACAGAAATCAGGGGATGCAAGTTGAAACTATGAGAAAGTGCAGTTAAAACTGGGAACAGGAGGTACAGTACTCCTTACAAAAAAAAAACAAGTATGGAAGCTACCAACACATATTGTTGACGTCAATAACCTAACTTCTATCAAGAAATGGCCAGATGAGATCCTTGAATCAATTAGCTAGCAAAGCTACCAAACTACCAAATGGGCAATATGGCAAAATGGCCTCCTCTTGTAACCTTTCTTACATTCATAGTTAATACCACCTGTCACACCAGACAGAATCTCAACATCTCTCATTGATGGCAACTAATGAAGCCCCCATTTAAGTTTTTTGGCATTCATGCCTCTTTGGATATTTCTCTTGAGGACAGCCTTTGTAGAAGCCATTGCTTTAACCAGGTGAGTCAGTGACGTGAAGGCACTTTATTTTCACTTTTCACATGAAGCAATAACACTGTCTGCTTGGCCTTAGACATGTTACGTTAGCATGAGTTGTGGGTATCTGCCTGTAAGGAGGAATGCATTGCTGCAGTCCGTTCCTTGCAGTGTTTTGCTTACCACTGGATATATCTTCAGTTGTCTACAGTTCATTATTGCTCTTCAACATGAGCAGCAAGCATGAAAAAGGTGATTCCAGTGCTTCTGCAAATAAAAAGCAAAGAAAGGCTATTACATTAGAAGAGAAACGTGAAATAATAAATGCATAGAAAAAGGTGAATGAATATGTGGTATTGCCCACTCTTTGAATTTCAATGGCTCATCAATACATAGCTTTCAAGGTTAATAAGAGTGTCATTCTATTGATTATTCTTTATTTTCAGATTAAATAATGAATGGTTTTAAGTTAGGCCAGCTTTGCTAATTATAACTTTTTAAGGAAACTTAATTTTCTATGGTGTCTTTATGCTAATAATATACTAATACATACAAGCACACTAACAGGTTTGTACACATGCCGACACATACTGTACCTGAAAATAACACCAACAAAATAAAATTAATGAATGAAAATCAAGAAGGCAACCCTTGCCTTTTCCATTATTGTGAAAGGAAAATCATCTTGTTGTAAAACATGTTTTCAGGAACACAACTATGGTGTTATGTGAGGAATTCATGTAGATACGTTTTCATTCCTAAACATCGTTCTCTATTTCAGCTCAAACCAGCATATTGAACCACGAGAACAAATGACCTCTTAAAACTGGATGCCATGCTTTATCACAGTTTGGGGTGCTCAGACCTTTGGATGACTATAGATATGACACAATCTTAAAGTAAAACTGTTGTAGATAGTTATACTTAAGCAGGAATACTTTCACCAGAACAATCTCGCCAAAAGAGTCTTCACATTTCGAATCCTCACCATTGGTATCTGCAAGTCTTTATCATCATGTCATGAAAAAAAAAAGAATTTCACCGACTCAGTGGCCCCAGAATAAAGAAGAGGTGTCCTGGAGGTTGGCATCTCTTATCAAAATAGTGATTTTTTTGGGGGGGTATATGTAGAGTATGTAGTTGGAATTTGAATTTATAGTCACAGACAAATCCCTGAGCATCTCATCCACATAGCTAGCACATACAGTACAAGCATCAAAAACACTTCCCCAAAGGGCTGTGAAGCGCTGCATTAAGTGCATTGGTAAGCTTTTAATAACTCAAAATACATTATGAGCACCCTCTAAATCCAATGGCAGCTTCATAACTGTTGGGCATCAAAATCTAAGTCAAATTGTGATGTGTTCACCTCCACTGAGTCCCTGCAGGCCTGGATCACAGTCACTCACAGGCTCAGAGTAACACAGTACCACTGCCTAGTCAGCAGCAAACTCTGCTACACTGAAAGGCTTTGAAGGTCTGCCAGAGAAGAGTCTGCACTTTCCAGCTTTGTAATATGTTACAAAAACCATCACCGCTGCAAGCGTCTTAAGACCGCAGATTAAAGCAAATATCTCATGCATGCTTCCAAATACAGGTACTTGATCTACACTACCCAAACATGTTTGAAGAAGTGTGATGCACACTTCACCAGAAGACCAGACACTGGATGCAGGAATGTTTTTGACTCATAAGGGCAGAAGCTGCTTTTGCATTTGTAACCTTATTACATATATTTATATTGGACTGGTTATATTGTTATGGATAACAGCAATTGTTCTGACATCAAGGAACTATATGGTTACCACTACAACGTAGGATTCTTTATTATTTCATCCAGTGACTTAGGGGCTAAGGTAAATGTAAGGAGCATATGGAGATGAACTTCATACAAATGTGCATGTACACAGACTTACATACTTAATTACATGTACAGTACATGGACTTGCATTGTCTCGAATTAAACTTTCTAGTTGAATTTCTATTAGTATTTTTAAAAGTGATGCTCATAGATAATATATGTTGTTCTTTTTGATCAATTAAGTTTTGCAACAGCTTGAGACAATACTAAACATTTTGTCCGTTGCTTGTTGAATCTAAGAAATTTAATCTACTATAATATTGTCCATCTGACACAAAACAATGTAAGCACATTTTTAAAAACAGAAATTTGCTTTATCTCTGGTTCAAAAAACTATTAAGCAGACCTTTTATAATATTTCTGAATGTTTTAAAAAAAATTCTGATTAGTAAAGAAAGAATGCTCGCATTTCATGTTAACCATGTCAGAATTCATTCAGTATATAAGGTATTTATGTGAACAAATGCTATTGAAAATGCCAGTATGCCAGCAGTGAATTTTATTTAATGCATAAATACTGAATTTTACATTATATTTACTTTTTCTTTAAAGTGAGAATGCTGTAAAAGAAGTTTAATGTATGATACAATCTCATGTATATGTTTCATATCCAAAGGACAATAACATTGTAGCCAAAATAATATTGGAATTAAGTAGGAATTCAGGAAATCACCACTTAAATGACAGGAAGTCTGCATTAACATTCTCTTCATGTACTATGTGTTACAAGGGTTTTTTTACAACCCTTATCCTGAAGAGGTACTATTTTTTTGGCATCACTGCTTTATTCTTGAGGAAGAAAATAGGGATAAAAAAATATATAATATGTTTTCTTAGGAGTATAGCACCTTGAAAAAGCTGCCGAGCTACAAAGAAATACAGTAGTTCTGCCATTAACTATTCAACTCCAGAAGGATTTAGTGAACTCTGGTCAGGTTTAGAAGCAGTTCTCATACAGCTTTTTTTCCATTGCCCCATAGATATTTTCCTATTTGTGCTTTAGAACCTCTATTTCCGCTGAGAAGTAAACCGAAGAGATGTGTCAAAGTGCAGGATATTAATACACACTGCCTATTCTTTGACAGGTTCTCCCATCAATGCACTATCTCCAAACAAGAAATGATAGTGTTCTGTGATCTTTTGAACTAGCACTTTTGTCTCCTGATGAGTGAAATTGGGCTCACTCTGTGTGCTTTCAGGAGGCAAAGACTCCTATTCATTGGTCTTGGCAGCAGAAGCAGTATCAATACAAGTTCCCTCTTAAAAGCATTTTTACTAAAAATTCAGTGTGCCTTTCAGACAACAGCATTTGCCTTTGCAGAACTAATGTGATGTATATTAACAACTTGTGGACCAGGAGTCCGTCCACTTTCCAAGGCTTATACAAAACACATAAGTGTGTACTTATGTTAATTAAACATTTTCTAAAAGGGCATCTTCCCTGAAAATATCCTTATTCTGATATTTGTATTTTTAAGAAGCTTGCATTACTGAGCAGAAGATATGTTCACTTGAACCAGTGGTTTTAGGAATGCAGACCCATTGGCATTTTCCTTGAGTTGAGTACTACATTTGGAGTGCAGCAGAGCTCTGGGCTTTGATTGATAATAGTTGAACTACTGGGTTTAAAAGCTCACTAACATTGCTATTATATATTCTTGTTGAGCAAATCTTGTAGTCTTGCTATTCTTTCGTCATAATGAGATTCACAGCCAGCAAGGACACTGAAGAAAACTGAATGAGTTAATAAACTCAAGACAGTGCCTTTACGTTTACAGATTCTAAAATCACGATGAGACAATGTTATTTGAATGTATTTTCTGAATCTCAGCAATACTCTTGAACAAAATGATAGTACCAAAGCACAGTCACTATCTTTCATCACAAAAGTGGCTTTTAACACACCTATCAGTACTGTATTACATATTGATTGATAGTATTGCTGCACTTGGTAACTATTATTATTATAGAGATTCCAAACTGCCCATAATAACATCAGGATGCTCTTGGTGATTGAAATTCTTTTCTCCTGCTGTTGAAATCCTAAGACCTGATGTATATTTATCTAACAGGAGCTCTGACATTGCTTGTTGAGCATTGGAAGAGTAAGTGAGTGTGTAAAATAAATAAAAAATAAATAAACCTTGCAGCAGTAATATAGTTTGAGATACTGTATACAATTGAATTGTGACATTGTATGATTAATTTCTCCGTGTCAATGTGTTGAAAACAGATATTTTACGAAGCAAATTTTATAATAGAATTAAGTACTAAATTAGGAAAGTGGAATAATATGTAGCACAAATCTTATTATTAAACAACTTTAACTTGTTTGCAAACTGTGTTTCTTGTACATCCTCTGTAGACATATGTCTGGAATATGAATTCAGGGATATGAATAAACCAATTTTTGTTAATAACATCTGTTCAAAAACTGAGCAAATATGGATGCTTTTGTCAAAGAAATGTATAAACTGTATATGCAGATGTTGATTTTGCAACTAATGTAGACTGATTTTAGCCAGTGTATAAGACAGATGGTTATTTCCATAAACGCAATGTGAAGGAACTTTCTTCAACTCAATATTATTTTTAAAAAATAAAAAAATAGAATATTTTTCCAAGCTCCAGCCCTCAGGTAGACTACAACATCAGTGATTCATAATGAACTCATGAACTGTTACATACTGTATTAACAGAATGACAGAATGACCCATACATGTCCCTTTTTAAAGATACAATGTACTTACTGTGCTCAAAAAGATTATACTAAAATAATACAGATATCTATCTTGACATACAATCACCCTACTCCCCACCTCGCAACTTTTGTTTGTCGGACTCCACTCTCCTGTACATCTCCCAAACATGTTCACACTATAAGGGTAACTGGGCCTTCTCCTGCTGTGCCACAGAGCTCTGGAATACTAGCCCTAATGATATAAAAGAGTCACCTTTCCTAAGCTCTTTCAAATCTGGACTCAAAACCATCTTCTTCAGAAGGGCTTTTACTTAATGGGCTCTGTGTGTGCCCCTTGCATCTGCTTCTGCATGCTAAACTCTTGTTTTTAATTGTGCAAATGTTGTTACCTCTTCTCCTTGTTAACTTTTTTTCTTACTGTAAAGCGCTTTGAGAAGTTACTTTTAAAGGTACTATATAAAATGAAGTGTATTATTTCTCATTATCTGTACATTCTTTCTCCACTTGAACTTGTAATCATAATCTTGGCCTTTCTGACAAAGATATAACTAGAAAATAAGTAAAAGTAGTCATACAAAACATTCAATATTATCTTCATGGGCAGAACCTGAACATCAGTTCTCATGTTTTTGACAAAGCAATACAAAAACGAGAGAGTGGCATTATTTAATATGGTGGTGATTTCAGATACTATCATACAATCTTGAATTTATTTCACACCTTTCACACTATAAAAGCCTCTGGCACAAGTGCACAATTTGTTCCACTTTTTCTACACATACACTGCCTTGATGAAATACATATGTAGTGTATGTTGATATTTTTCCTTTTGTTTTTCTTTAGGAACCTACATGATCCCATAGTTACATTCAAGCCATTCATCTTTTACAGCTGCATTGTAACTCTGCTCTGTAGCAAACTGATTAAAGAATTACTTGCTTAGACTTCAAACTGCTGTTAATACAGTATTAATACAATATCTGTGGCTCTCCTCAGCCTACTGAAAAGGATTTTAATCATAGATTTCCATCAGTATTTCAAGTCAAATCTATTTTATTGCAACATTTAATACATGTTCAAAACCTTAAGCATACCCATAGTCAGCTGTGCAATTTCTTATGTGTATCCTTTACCTTTTCAAATTTGTAAGATTTAATATTATTCTGAAAACTAATATAAAAAAATATTGTACTTATTTACACGTGTGATATTCCTGCTTATGTACTGTAGTAGCATCCATTTTCTGCTCTAAGTATAGGCTATGTCTAACATCACCTATAAAGTTCTTTCTCAACAAGAATGTCCTGTGTAAATCTAGTCTACGATTTCAGGTGTTGTATTGGAGTAATCTGTTTATAACGTGTTTATTTCAACCAAAAGCACATTACCAAATACGTTGTGCAAAAAAAAATACAAAAGAATGACATGTGTCTGATATATAATTTGTGTGTTTTAAACTATAGATCATTTGATGAAAATACTAGGGAGGAATTTTAACGCTGGATCTTTCTGAAGTTTTTCATACGTAACGATCCAGTCCGGATCACGGACAAATAATGTAAATGGATTGACTGTTGGGCGCAGGTGATGGACAAGAATGCACACGCTAGGGATAATGCAACGGATTTGTTATTATATCCTGAAATATTACTTTTCAGCAATGTATAGGACAATCAAAGATGACCTTGTAGCTTTTTTTGGAAGATTTGATAAGAGGGCAAAGAGAAAACCATCAAAACCACGGTCAGATTTGCGAAGATAATGATGAAAACAATTAATGATTATGTGGACCTACTGTAGCAGGACAATTTAAAACATTGAATATAGATCATATTGGACTTTTTTTTCTCAACGGATACTCACCGATATTACAGAAGTTGCAGCGTTTACCACGCCAACCTACCCCGGAGGATGGACTGCGCGTAATCTTCTGTGCACACAAGCAAGGTCTGTAAGTAGGCTACGCTAAATCTCCGAAAAGAAAAGGGTGTTACAGGCGGCACATGTCAATATGACGCTGTGATTGTTCTTTTAAACGTAGTGTGACTAATAACACTAAAGGGAGTAAAAGATAGTGATGTGGTCATTGTTATTGTGGGTGATGGTGTTCTGCAGTTTCACACTCCGTAATTGCTATGAAATGGAGTCGGGATTTAAGACGTAAACTAGTACATTCAGTGGCTTTTGCCTAGAATCAAATTACAGCATATTGAGCTACGTAATTTAAAAGACCAACACAATGTAAGCATATATATATATATAAATGCGTTTACAAATGTTTTAAATTATGCTGTTATTTTCCTCTGAATTTATTTTCCCTCTTGAATATCCCCATGCACGATTAAAAGAGAGCTTGGAAATTAACCCCCTTTAATGTGGGTAAAACATGTCAATTCCCCGTCATCCACAAAATGAAAGCTACAACAATAAATAACTTGTGAGACTTAATCCCCTGAACCACAGCTATCTAATGCTACATCAGTGTATCTTATGTAAACGGGGATTTCTCGCATAAATAACATGCCACATCTGGCCCCTTTGCTTAGCTGCTTCTTAGTTACCAAACGATTTATTCGCGGCATCTTTCTGTAGGGCGAGCTGTGAACAATAATAATAGATCGAAAATAAAGAGCTGTTTCTTTTATACGTTAGCTGTTGCTGGTGGAGCTTTTGGTTTACTTTTTCGGCTGGTACTACAAACGAAACTAAAGCACGCGTTGATAACGATATGAAAGAAGAAAAAAAAAACAAATAGCCGACAGCAACGTGAATAAGAAAGTTAGGCTGAACCGGCTAAAAGCACCATCAAGGGGAGCCGTGTTTGCACTCATGACCAATTTATTGCCGATGAACATATGGCCAATATTTTGTCTAACGTCATAGTTGGGGAAAACAAACATCATGCAATGTTAGCGAGAGAGCAAGAGCAGTGCCACTTGGGCAGCTATGCAAACGCACTTGGACAATATCAGAAGAGGAGCACTTGCTTTCTGGGTATATAAAGCACATCACCCTTATCTCTGCACGCACTCCTGACTTCCATTTGGAGATATTTCATTAACTCCAAGCTGTCTTAACGCTGGCTACACCACTCTGCCCCTTTCGTCAGTCTCCAGGTGAGCACAATATATGTCTTTATTATGTTTAACCCTTTCATACGCCATTTTAAGCCATGAAGCGAATCTTAACAGCACTTGAGGTGCTCTTCTTTTCCATACAAAATTACCTGAAGAAGTTTTTTTTTTCTGCCAGGAGATTTGAATACGTGTGTGTTTGTATCAGATATTAGTTTATCTTCTTCAATGAGCTCTGTTTACATATTCTAAACAAGCAATATGCTAACTTCATTGTTTTAAATGATAAATTCAAGATGAACCTAATCCGAAGGAACATCACTCCATTCATTACTTTACACTTAAGATTTGCTTTCGTCTGTTGACAAACGTATTTCTAGCTAAAATTTTAAACATAAAGCGTGTGGAACAGAGAACAAAGCCATTGCTTCATTCGATTTTTTTTAAAGAAAGCTTACCGATAGCTGTTTCAGATGCGTCATTTGTAGAATCAAATAAAATGAGTTTATGGCTCAGAGATATTACGTGAAAGTAAAAGTTTTACCAAATGGAGCAAAGATGCTCCACGTTACCACGTCACAGGTATTCCCTAAATATTTCAAGAGATAAGCCACCGGGATCAGTTTCCATTCAGCAGTCCCTAAATATAAATATTTCATATTGAATTCAATGCCCATGACCACGTCAGGAATTACAGAAATCATTAGCTATGTACAACGGAGTTTCAACGTTTCTCGGATTACAATAAAAAACTGTCCAAGAGGCTGCGTAGGTGTCCCTTTCTGAGCACTCAACATCCAGGAAACGTCTCACGGAGGGCGTGATTCTTCGGTGATCTCATAAATTCATTGCTCTCAGTTCATTGCTTTTTTAAGGATTGTTTTTGAAGAAAAATGTTGTGTACAATTAATCCTAGAAAAGTCCAAAACCTCTTGATGGTTCATGCCGATATACCATGTGAGATTCATTGATTGTAAAATGAGGCAATAGTAGTTTTTTTTTTCTCTGTGTGTTGGTAGTGTACAATGAATATCAGTGTGATGTATTACAACATTTGTCAGAATTATATATATAATTATCATACATACAGGCCTTTTCAGTTCAATCACGCCACACCAGGTTCCTGCTCGCTTGTTAATCTTTTTTGTGTTGTAAATCGATGAGCTTTTCTCGCGACGATTCATCGCTGTGTCAGTAGAGTTCGCTAGAGTATTGCAAATGTCTTAACAGTACAAAAGTCATTATGTTCCAGATGCTTATATTTGTTTTTTTATATTTATATTCATTAGACAGTATTTTAATAACAGTACAGACTTCTGCTTCGAAATGTATTTATATATTTACATATATATACATAGGGTATGTATGTATAGCCACATACACTACTCACTTTTTGATGGTTTAATTAAATTTAAGCTATTATTTTGCAACAAAATCCCCTTTCTAGCTATTCTTGTTGAATGCATACATTGGCACTGGAGCCTCATTTATACAGTAATTAATTTCAAGCAAGTCACAACTACACTTACCAGTGATTCTTAACTCCGAGGTATTCCATTGGACACGATTTAAATAAGATATTCAGCAATTTGTTACAGAAAAGCTGATAAAAGGCTGTAACGGCAAGTTTAACACAGTGCTGCGCGAAATTCACCGTTACAAATAAACTGGTAGTTTAACAAATAAAGGCATTTCCTCGGGGCATAGGCACACGCTAATCTCATTGTGACATGTTTAATCATTAGAGAAAGGCAAGTGAATAAAAGCGGAACGTTTGCCTTCGAGCGAGAAAAGGGTTTAGATTTCCGGAATGAAAAAGCTACAAATGATTTGTGCCGCAAGGTATCCCCAGAGCGATCAGTAAGTCCCATAAAATAAAACGAAATACTTTTACCTGCATATATATATGAACTCTTAAAAAAGCTTTTAAATTTAAGCATTTATCATCACCACCTCAAGGAAAATGAGGTTACCTCTATCAAAGACCTGCTTGCTTGCCAAGGGCATCTCAACGCGCTGAAATCCAGCGATTAAAAAAAAACATCAGCGTTATTATAAGTCATCCTCTGGCTTTCTCTCTTCTTTTTAAATGCATTCGAATGGGATTATTACCTTAGAGCATTCCCTGTTCATTTCAAGGCAATACTTCTTTGAAAATGCATACGGATTGCACTGTTGTTATGCTCGGCTTAGTTTTTTTTTCCATTTGAGATCAAATGAATTTTTGAAGTCGCATATTGTAAATGAACTTGACAGCATTTATCATATTAATACTGTTTTATTTATGAGAGGTTAAAAAAACTCGAAACGCTGTGCAATAACACGTAAAAAATATGGCAATAGTAATTTGAAGCTGTATGATGATGATGATGATGATTATGTCAGTGTTACTAATATCGTTAAAGCAATACTAATAATAACCTATCCTTTATCTAGCCATAATGGCAATGAGTGTCGATTCAGACCCTTGGCTTACTGCAATGAACAGAAGAACAGTAAATACTATCAGTAAATATATATGAAATATCCAATTCGCTAGGTTGTGCCGCCTTTTTCTCTAATGTGGACATTAGCTGCATGTCGCGCCTCATATAAGATCCCCTTTCCTCTTCTCTGCGTTCTGTGTTTTTCTTGTTCTTTTCGGGTGTTGATTGGTTTTCTTCTGTGGAAAAAAAAAATATGCTTGCTTTCGCTCTATACTTCGTGTGTTGGGGATCTTGATGGTTTAAATATATAAAAACTCTAGCACAGCGGTACCGTTTACCGAGGAACGAAAAGTATACAGTACCTAGCTTTTGCATGGTACCGATAGTCCGGTATGGTGCAATACGCTTTGTTTGTGTGGAATGAATGAAAACATCGTTTACGCATTTCAGTCATTCAAACAACTGTAATCCACTCGACGTTCTCGACTGTGATGTGTTGTTATATAGACACGCAGCCTTACTTGTGCGCATTCATACATAGCTTACTATATTTAAGGATTTAAATCGGAACCTCCACCAACGCTGTAGCAGTGCCCCTGCGTTGCAGTGTAAGTAAACGCTGGTCAAGAAAAACAAACCCAGCTTCGAACAACATCAAAAACCAACGTATTCTCTCTAGTTTTTTTGTTTCAATGATAGATTAAGTTGCGGAATTGATTCATAAATGATTAAAGACATTTGAGGGTATACAAACCATGTCACTATCCTAAATGGTTATTCCCTGCATAGAGAGTTCTCTCTGTGAGATTTAACAGAAACTATCAACATGCGGCAAAATTTTGCCAACACGACGTATTAAACCAAATTGTTTTCTAGCCATGAAGTTGGTTCAAACTATGACAGCCATAGTATTTTAGAAAATGACGGTTTTCATTTAAACAAACTCAATATACAAGAGTACGTAATTCACATTTTTTTTTTAAAGAAGCTTGTCGCCACTTTGACAAAATGAAAACTGTTAATAAGCGTCTTAGTAGAAAATGCATCGAAGAGTCGTTTTGGTACTGTCCCTTTCAAAAACTGACATACTGTAGTCAATCTGACAGACTGAACTTCAGCGTGTAAATCGAAAAGAATATTATTCTATCGGTGGAGTTTATGTACCCTCATCCCTTTACTCTTCTGCAAGATGCTGGCGATTTCAGAAACTACACGAGTGAAAGTTGAGCAGTGCTGCTAAATTCTGACTAAAAAGAATGCCTTTCCCCTAGTCTTGGTGAAAAGGCAAATAGCCTGTGTTTGAGCT